>NC_081411.1:649790129-650090129 GCF_030272615.1 Cryptomeria japonica
AAAGGGGACATTACAGGATCAGAGAGAGGACATTACAATGAAAAATGCTCTCTTGGAAGTTTTTCTCCCTATCTACCTAGTTTGCAAAAATGACAATAAAATACACCCAAGGGAAAATATTGGAACTCATAACCTTAATATCAAATGCTTCTTGGCCCAATACCTTAAAACATATCCTCCACTGATAATTATATATCTAAAAAATTGCATAGTCCCTTAGTGGCCAACTATGAATATTATTGTCCAGTTGTTGCATTTCCTACTGTAAAATAAGTTGTCCTCACAAGTTTTCAAAATTGCTTGATCGGTAGATTCTATCAAGGGTGGGCTAGCTTCTTCTTTCTCACTGCCTTCAAGATCATTGAAATTGTCTTACATTTTTTAGTTAAAGCTATTGTGACATTTTCACACATCACCCCATTGCAAATGGGGACCCCCCACTTTTTTGCTCTTTAGCTTAGTGTTCTTTGTTTAAGTTGTCTTTAGCTTGCCATTAATTTCATAGCTTTTAACCTTTGTTTATGAGAGGGGTTTGTCTTGTTAGTCTGAGATAGGGTGAGTGTTAAGCGACCTTTGTAATGTCTTGGAAGTGCAGTGTCTTGTCCTTAGTGTGATCAAGTCAGGAATTCAGCTTTCGAGTCCGATTGCTAAAAGGATGACTCTACAACCTGATGAAGGATCTAACACCATGGCTCAATGGATGAAAGGACTCTACAATGCAATAAAGAAGTTAAGATCAACATGTGCAAGAAGGTAGATAGCGGATGAAGATGAAAGATATTAACATTATGAATGAAGGAATTTTACAACAATCTTGAATTTCCTTTGGTAATCCAATATAAAGGTTAGTACAACAAGGAGGTAATCCCAGTCAAGGACATTGTGCACAAGTAATAAAAGCAGATGGAAGATACACTAGCAAGTTGCAACGAACACACATGAAGATGATGGTGAAGCATGGACAACGTCAAGACAAGGATCACACTGCAAGATGGAGAACCACATTAAATGTATTACAACAACAAGAGAATCAATGAAGGAGACATGAGGATACACATTGCAAGATGTTCCACAACTCAAAGACATATACAAGGAAGTTAATTTCAAGATTCCAAGGTTGAAAGTAGAAATTCATCATAAGAAGAAGAGTTCCCAAACAAGAAGTTGGAAAGTGAAAAGTGATCAAGGATGAATGATAGTTTCAGAAGAGTTAAGCAAAGTTAGAAACTTGATCACAAAGGTGATAAAATTCGGGAATATGAAACATCATAATCACATCAGGGCTTGGAAATGTTGAGAATCAAGAGATGTTGCTTGAAACACAAAGACTTCTTTGTGATGATCTACAAAGAGAAAGCTGAATTGGCACCTAATCACATTCAACCAATCAAATAATTCAAACTCAAGGCATCTGAGTTCAATGAACCTAACTCATCCTACAAGGCAGAGAACTACATATGTGACATGCGGCACTAGATCGAATATTGTTCAATGTACCTAATCTCATTTCTCATTGGTTCACATTCAAGGAAAGACATGCATCCTAAGAATTATAAATTTCTCATTGGTCGAAGAGGAGTTAGTTATAACTAACCCAAATTAGGGTTTCATCATGTAATCTTGGACATTGATCTTAAATCAATTGAGGCTATTCATTTGTAATTGGGACCTTTATATAAGGCTCATTCTTCTCATTTCTAAAGGTTAGTAGTTAATAGACAGTTAATAGTTAGCAGTTACTAGTAGAGTAGAAGGAGGAAGCTAGAGATTGTTGCCAAGACTTGTTGAAATCAATACATAATTTTCATTGAAGATATGGTGGATCTTTGTGTTGTGTTTCTACATTTTGCATGGTTTCTTGTTACTTCTCAAATATAGTTGAAATTCATTGATTATAATGAAGAAATGTGAAGATGTTTGATGGAATTCCAATTCATACCATTTGGAATTTGTGATTGCAAATTGCAGTGCATGGTTAGTTTGAACTTGATTTAGCACTAGTTTGATTTTGGATGTTCTTTTAGATTGTGTCGGCCTTGGGTATTTGGATGAATGCTTACAATATGAAAATCCTTCGTTTCCTTTGGAGATTGCATCATAGCAATAGATTAGGAGGAAGCTAGAGATTGTTGCCAAGACTTGTTGAAATCAATACATAAGTTTCATTGAAGCTATGGTGGATCGTTGTAATGTGTTTCTACATTTTGAATGGTCTCTTGTTACTTCTCAAAGTTAAATGAAGTTTATTGAAGATAATGGAGAAATGGGATGATATTTTGATGGAATTCTAATTCACACCATCTGTAGTTTGTTCATTGTGAATTACAGTGTATGGTTAATCTGAACCTGATTTAGCACTATTTTGATTGTGGATGTTCACTTGAATTGCACCAATATTGGGTATTTGGATGAATATTTTACAATACGAAAATCCTTCATTTCCTTTGGAGATTGCATTAGTTTTGTGTAGTTGTTTCCTCATGGCGAAGCAAGGTTTGATTTGTAGAATCCATCTATCTGAACACTATCCATCATCTTCATTGTCCTTAGGGTTAGCTTAGACTTCCTTAACCTTTTATCCCTTTGTCTTTTATTTTCAAAGTTAATTAAGTGTTCCACGTTCTAGCAAAACATAAGTCCCTTTGTGTTAACCAACATTATCAAATCAAATCACTAAGTCTATCTAGAATATAAAGTCGATTGTTCGCATTGTAAACCTTGGGGTTGCCTTGTTTGATCACGAAGCTTAGCATTTGATGTTTCTTTATTCAAGAGAGGATAGAATACTTATTATTTTATTCTGTGTTTGAGGCATCCTAAAAGACACATCAACAAAAGTCTTCCTCACCCGTGTAATGTCCCCTTCCCTTATTGCACTAACTTTTACCTAAGAACATAAATTACACAAATTAGAGTTAGGTTTTGAACTTACCAATCAACAACTTGTTAAACAAAATGAACCCTTGCATGTAGGTCCTGCATATAAACCTTAAGAACAAATACAAATACATATTCATCTTATTGTTAGGGTTAGACAAAACACTAAAATTATAATACATAAGAGTTAGAAAGAAAGAGACGTGAAGGTTTTGCTTGGAGCCATTTCTACACCAAGCCCAAGAGAGGTTGCCTTCTACAACCTTCTTGCTTCAATTGGCATCTTCCACTTGCTTACCTATCAAGTCCGCTTCTATGTTATCATGTATTGCAGGGAATGGGTAGAGAATGTAATCAAGTTCCTTGAATCCTCCGTGTAAGGGCCATCCAAGTTCTAGATGCCACTTTGGTCATCCTAGAATGGCTTACTTACAAGCCCCTCGTTACCCCTTCATTACATTCCATACCCTTCCTCAACAAGGGTGTATTCCTATGATGCAAATATGTTTGAATATTATCTAAAGGAGCATATTTTATATCTATAATGACTGATGCATAACCTAGATGTATTAAATCATGATTGATTCCAAATAAGGTATGATTGATTCTAATCAGATAAGTATAGTCTTTTTCTAAGCACGTCCTATCCATTAGGCAGCTATGAAAAGAATAGAATAGAATGCTGTAGTAAAGTAATGCATTTTCAATATACTACTAATATGAACAGTAGAGATGTATCGAATTGATACAGCATGCCCAGGTTAATAATGGCTTGTGGCCTCCTTGTTCACTTCTGCAATGGTGGTGATCAAACCAGCAGTATGTTTAGGATGGCGATTCCCTGTTTATTGCTTACAAGACTGTGTTCAATGGCTGATCTGTATACGCTGATCCGATGGGGGATTGCTGATGAAACGGTTTGATGATTCTGTTCCTTTTGTCTGATCATAATTCCCTTACTGCATGTGAGGGTTATTTGAATTTGTTTTATGATTTTCATTTTGTAAATTCTCTTTATGAATTCCTGACTTTCTGACTTTTAATGTATGCAACCAGATTTGGCCCTTTTAGGCTAATGCTTCATTGAGAAAATCAATAATGGATGTAGATGAAAATGGAAGACAATTGATGATTGGTATTTCTATTTCTTATCTTCTTCGATTTCCCCCTTGCTATGGATTATTCATTGTATAAATACCTCTCCTAAAAGAGTATGGAGTCATGTAATTCCTAATAGCCACATCCTTCTAATAGTGATGTCTTCTTAAAAATGTCCCTTCACAAATAGTGGCTGTTTGTGGTTAAGGCTTGCTTATGACTTGATTAGTGTGGAAGATCTTGTTCTTTGACATTAACATTATATTCATTAGCAGATTACTTTAGTGTGATCACCTTTGTCTAGTGCGGCTCTAATTAGGAATCCTTCACGCATTGGTTAAGAAAGCCATGAAGCCATACAAGAAATGCAAGCAGCAAATAGGCAACTATAGATAGGGGAGAGAGGGCATCCAGTTAAGGGCAACTCAGATATATATAATTCAGTCCCTAAAGAACTTGCATATCATAATTAGAGCCGCACTAGACAAGGGTGATCACACTAAAGTAGTTGCCCTTAACTGGATGCCCTCTCTCCCCTGTCTATAGTCGCCTATTTGCTGCTTGCACTTCTTGTATGGCTTCATGGCTTTCTTAACCAATGCGTGAAGGATTCCTGGCTTGCTCAAATGATAACTATTTCTTAATTATTACCCTAATCGCAGCATCATGAAATCATTGACCAAGTCAATTAATGTTTATTGTTGCCTAATAAATCGTTGGTCCCATGCTCCTTTGTTTGTCCATTTCTATTTGTCAAGCCTGATTGAGATCACCGCAAATTGTAAAGTCTTATATAATAAGACAATTTTCTCTGTGTAGGCTTCCTTACTACACTTAAGAAGTGATGCGAATATTGGTGTTATGGGAAGGGCATGACAACCTGCCACTTCCTCGAAATTTATACCTTAGATACTGTACAAAATGATTCAAACAGCTTTAATTTACCAAACATGAATCAAAACTCACATCCATGGATAGCAACACATAAAACATTATTTGTGGGTTGAAATTAAATTATTTGTTTTTCATGTTTTCATTCCATTCTCCCTTCAGGGTACAAACAGAAATGCCCAAATAAGATAATGTCCTTCTCAATTTAACCTCTGCTTGGTTTCCAAATAATTAAAGCATTAAAATTGGTAAACCCATGTAATTGTCATAAACTAAATTTCCTGATTTTACATCCCAACTTATGATTTGTTTTTTCCTTTTATTTCATTTTTCAAATGCAGATGTTAGGTAAAAAAATGAACCTGTGAACCTTTTAGACGGGAATATATAATAAAAATAATAATTTTCCTTCTGATTTCTATATGAGTATTTACACAAATATCATTGGAAGAGAGAAGAATTAGAACATTTTTTATTCAAAGTTGACATTTATGTGATCCAAAAGGTAATATAATCACAAATTATTATACTTTATATTATTATAAAGATAAATCATGAAAGCGACTAATTCCAAGTGAAAATTAAAATAAAAACTTACTGCAAACTTCTGCATTTCCTTTAAATTTTGCTTGCCATAAAGTTGTTCAACAAGAGATAGTGCAAAATTGAATGTCAAGGCAGGGCCTTGGCAGGTACTAACAGGTCCATCTACCTGCACACTACAGTCCTCTGGCACTGCAGAAACTAGCTGGTGCATATATGAAGGGTGGCATGTTGCCTTGAGTACCAGAAAAATGAATATAATTAGCATCAAGTTGTCTTCCAAGGATGATATTAGTTTTCTACACTGAAAAAAGGTAGTCATTCATAGTACATTTAATCATTCGATGGTATGGATTGAAAGACATTTGTGGGCACCAAAATAGAGCAGACAAAATCAATTAATTTTACTTTTCTACCAAACTGGTTGATTATAAGAGAACATTTTCAAACATGAAGCAAATGCTGAATCCAACACAAGCAGATGCAGACTGTAACAGAAGATCACAATGCAATCCACTTAGAGGAAGTTTTCCATTCAAAATGATGGCTGGCTAGATATCCTAGTAAACATGGCGTCACAGGAATTTATAACCATGAAAAAAGACTTAGTAAGATTAGGGAAAAATGTCATTTGCTAATATTGATTTTAAAAAAAAATTCCAAAACTTTTGGTAGACTTAAACTGAAAAATCCAACTCACTCTGTAAAATAGAATCTTTTGGTTTCAAGATTTCACTAAAGTCTCTTAACCCTAGATACCTTCAGCCAAAAAAATGAACTCCTGAAGCATCAGCCCAGGTTCTGAATTCATGAAAATTTATGATTTCTCAAGCATTAGATCCCCCAGTCTGTGCTGTTAATATATAGCAACAAAATGACCTGCTATGTTTCTAGTAATTTAACAAATTATCACAATTCATATATAATTTGTAATTAGTCTCCCTTCTTATAGGTGACACAAAAGGTGGTTTTAAGAAGGCTTTACCTTGCGTCCCTTCAGTAAATCCCATGCTTCCAGAACAACTGCAGGAGCTGCACCTATGGCACCATAAAGTCGCCCCTCATCTGCATGAGCCTTGGTAATATTTTCTAAAACTTTACAGTCTCGCAATCTTTCCTAACCAGGAACTCCTCCCTGCATCAGTGTTGCTCATTAAGAATCAAGGCTGAAAACTTAAATAAGTCAAATAAATCACATACAGCTAACCAAAAAGTGTAAGCAAAAAGTATAGCATTGTAATTAAGTCACGCTAGGGCATTGTAAACTATATGCAAGTAGTTTTTATTTATAGTTTTGAGTTTTGACATTGTCTACTTGGTAAATAGCTGTACTTTTGTAAAGAAGGAAACATTTCAAAACCAAACAAAAAAAATTAAGTGTCCCACAAGGACCACATAGTAAGCATGCACCTCATTTAACTGAGCTACGGAGATCTGAGGATAAACCTTCTGTAAAAATTACCTAAACATGTGCATCCATGCCAACCACATCCCTTATGAATATGTGAGGCCCTTGTATCAATAGGAATGGTAATGGGCCAAGAACCTTCACCAGTAAACCACAACCTATGGAATTTTTTATAAAACTTTGCCTCTAAGCCATCACCCAATAGACAAACAAGTGACTTCTAACAAGACTAAATACAGAATTGCTTTGAACACATATTGGCAGGTGATTTTCCTTAAAATCTTATCAAGAAAAAGAAAAGAGATACCAACAATTTAAAAAATTCAGTGATAAAATCATAATGTAAAACCTCAATGATTTACAAAGTGTGTCCTCTTAAATAATGATGAAAAGAAAGGAAAAAGGTGAAAGTAAGGAAAAAAATTGAAGGGGAAAAAGGAAGAGAAATTAAATTAGAAAAAGAAAACTAGGGCATTTTTCTTTTACAACTATGCATTTAATAGCAATGATACCTTTTGGACTTTAACAAAGGAAACTCTATTATTAAGGCAAGGAATTTCTTGCTGCCTAATGCAGTGGATCCACATCAAGCAAAATTTTTCTTTCCTATAATGTCCCCACTTGGATTACTATGCCTTGGGAACAATTACTTGCTTTCCTTAGAATTACAATGTCTGAGTTTTTACAATAAACTTATGCAATGGGGAATCTGAATACAATGATAATAATCAATGTCACTGGCTATCTCTGATTGTACAATTAAAAGGTATGCTTAAGTGAATTAATGAATATTTGAACTAGTGCAAGGATCACTTGTTGTATCCATTATGATAAGTAAATATGCACTGAGATATCAATTGATATTGCCTAAGGCAATCTGAACTGTTGTCTCTGATACAATCCCTTAAATCTGGTAAAGTTTGATTTGTATTATAACCTGTAGTGATATAGCCACTGTGTTTGATTTGGATATATTGACTTACAACAATAATGTGATATGCTGATTTAGATCTGATATGTACCCGATTATGGGCCTTTGGCCTTGCTTGCTTCAATACTCTTCCCAAACTGGAATAATAAAATAAAAGATAAACTTATTCCCCCCTCTTCAATTGATTTTGATTGGCCTTATATACTTTCCTTCTGCCCCTCCATTGAGAGTTATGTTTCTTAATAGTTCGTGCCCATTGGTTAAAGAGAGGTTGACTTTTTAATGATCGTATTTTGCTTCTAATTGTTGCATGAATTATACCTTATTTTCTTAGGCGATGAATAACACTAATCATCTTATTGGTCTTTGTAATTGTACCCCTCCGGCTGAGCATTGATCATATATTAATCGTTGTCTAACATTTCTTATGTCTAATCGTTGATGCTCTGTAATAATCTCACAGCATAATTAATACTTTGCTGAGTCATCCACATCTTTACCATTGTTACATGATTGCTGCAGATCACACCATATTGGATATCTCCTTAGACTAATTGATAGATCTTAGTTGGTATCTCTTAATTGCTATTCCTTGTTCGCTGGCTTACTTTGTTTAATATTAATCGCTGCTTGTATTATGATCATTGCTTGATTATAATAATATCTTCCTTGTTCACTGGCTTAATTAACATCGCTGACTTGTCTGAACAGGTCACATTCCTTAATGAATGTTTGTTCTTATGCTTGCCTTTCATTTGTCTTTTTTTTATTAATACCAATCGCTGCTCCTCCTAATTGGAAATTGTTGACGTGTCTAAAGAGGGATAGGGAAAGAGAGGTACAAAAAGTCTAAATTATTTAACTAAGATAGCATATTCAGAAAACAAACAGACACCTCCAAATAACTAGATTAAACATTACCAGCCATTTAAGCACAATACTTGTATGAATCTAGTGCGATCTTCAAGGGAAAAATGAGTTTCCATACTATTAAATACAACATCAAAACTTTATCATTCATTCAATGAGTATTTAACAACCGAACTAAGCAAGTGAAAGGTTCAGATTAACCATACAGAAGGAAAGACAATCAGTAATTCCCTAATGGTATGACCAGTGAGGATTCTATCAGATGTTTATCTAGAAAATGCTATATAAATGAAAGAAACACACTGAATAATTCAAATTAGTGAAGAAGGAGACCATGCACTCACAAGGAAACTTGAAACAGTCTTAACTTTTCATTAAATCCTATAAATTTTGCCAGAGCTTCAACAATAATCCATGAACTGCTTACAAAATGAGGGAAAACCAATCCCTTTAAATAGGTTTCCAAAAATGGATGAATGGCCAAGATCTAATCTAAACAAGTGGCCCAGATTCATCCTTACAAAGGGTACCCATACCCATAAATGGAGGGCAAATATCAGCAACGACCTAAAAAGGGAGCAATAACTACCTAAAAAGGTAATTAAAACTTATCCAAAATAACAAAAAGTGCACATACACAAAGTTTTAAGTTTACAGTTGACTTGGAAGTCAAATGACCCTTTTGGCTAAAAAATGCACTTTTCAAAATTTAAAGGGGAAAGAGTGCATTTTTTTAGGAAAGCACTTTTTCATTTTCAGTTTCATATCCTTTTACCAAAAATTGACTTTCTTCATGCAAATGCTCTTGCCAAAGGTCCCGACCTGTTGCACGCTCCTTGCGAACATATTCCTGGAACCTGATGCACAACTAGAACAACAAACTGAATGGAGGCATAGGAGGATGACGAATTTTATATTGCATGCCCTCGAGGTATTGGTCTACGTGCTTCAAACCATCTTGCCAGCTAGAACAATTACGCTCGAAGCACATGTCTGAATGGAATTGACTGGCAAAACTCAGGTCCTTGGCGGAATAGGTGATCTTATCCGTTCCCAGTCTGGCTTTATCACGTCATTGGACTAGTCATTTTTCCATCTGGAAACCATTGATCGGAGGATGGTCTTGCCAAGTTCCTGCATGCCTTTAAGAATTGCCTCGCATGCATCGTGTTCTTTATCAATGATTTCCTTTGCGTCATTCTTCATAGTGATAGTCCAGTACCATTCTTTGAAAATGCTGATATCATGGGGGTCCAGGATGTCGGAGAGTGTAGGGATTTGGGCTTGGGTCCAAAAGAGAGCTCTCATAAGAGGAAGAGTTGTATCAGCTACCTCATGGATTCTGAGGGATTCCCTTTTTAGCTCTAGTAGCTTGACCAGGGTGGTGTCTCGATGGTGGGCCATTTCTTTTACTTCTTTGAGAATTCACTCTCCCCTGTCTTTGATGCCTTGTATCCATTTCTTGACGGCCCTTGCAGTGTCTCGTACCCCTTCAAATTCTATTGTGGTCCTCTGTGCCAATGTCATTGGGGGAATATGGGATTCAGGGGCATTATGCAATGGTCTTAGGAGTTGGTCGATGTACCCCTCGGCCTGCTCAACATGAACTTGATACATGTTCTTTTCAGCTGTTATCTCTTCAAGTTGCCTAAGCATGTTCTGTACTGAATCCTTGAATTCCTCCCTTTCCTACTCCTTAGTGGCTTGTCCGATGGGACAGTCGTGATGCTATAATCAGCCAGTGTAATCCGATTTGTTGGCTTGTCTACAGGCAGGGTGGGGATGTGAAGAGTACGGTTCCTTTGCTCATCTTTGGTTATTCTGGAATATGCCTTGGGCTTTTTCTTCCCCTTGGCCTTAGCTTGGTCTATGTGTGAGAAGATGTCCTCTAGATCGATGGGTGGCTTAGTGGCTGCCTTACGCTGAGCTCGAGCAATTAACCATTCTTGAGGTACAGTTTGGGTTGATGCTATGGTTAAATTGGCACTCTGTTCTTTGATGTTTTCAGTCGGCTCATCGCATATTTGCAGTTGTTCTGTTACAGGAGGAGTAGAGGAAGTGTCAAGTTCCTTGCTCGCAACCGAATTCTCTCCCACTTCACTAAACAACTGCCTAGTATTTTCATGTGATGGTTGTTCTTCAGTCTTTTCAAGCTCACGGGTCTCATCTGTCCTTTGCTCTTCTTCAACAGTAGAGTCATCCTTGGCAATATTACGTAGCTGCAATTCATGGCAGCTACCCTGAGTAGGTTCATGTACCTCTGGCCCTTGGATGGATGGAATCTCTCCTTCTTCTACCTGATTATCAGGTTCGGCTGATTCAATGGCTCTTAGCTCAGCATCTAGCATGTCGAGTGCAGGAGGATCATTAGCTCCGAATGCCTCGATATCGCTCTGGGAAGGCAGGGCAGGTATATAATCTAGCTCAATTACATCATCAGATGAGCTGGGGTCTTTTGATGATGAAGTTACTTCCGGCCTTCTAATAGGGATTTTTTCCCTTCTTGTTCTTTTGGATGTCCAAGTTCCTCTGCTGGCCTTAGCCTTCTTCCTTTTCTTAGGCTTTTCGATCTCTTCCTTAGGTGCACTGGAAGTTCCCTAATCATCAGAAGACTGAGAATCAAGGCTGCCCATCAAGTGGTAGGTGAACTGGACACCCTCATGAATTAGTCGCTCAATCTGTAGGTGCAACCATTGGTCAATATATCTCCCTAGGGCTGCCATAACCACCTCAAAATCAATGATTGGATCTTGCGACCAATCGATGCCCGGCAAAAGATGTCTTACAGCCTCGAATTCCCGGACTTGCAGGCAATTCCCTGAGGCTGTTAACTGATTTGGGACCCGGCAGTATTCATAGAGTCGCATTTGCTGCACACTCAGCCTCGAATACTTGCGCCTTCGGACCTCGTAGTCATCAGAGCAGTTCTTCCAATAATCTTCAACGAACTCTTTTGCTCTGTATCGCCTACCATAGGTTCTCTTCGCCAGATTGTTGTGATCAAAGCATTTCCTTGGAAAATGCTCTTGTAGGCCGTAAGAGGCTAGCTCTGCAAAGGATTCCTCCGCTTGGGATGGGTTCTTTAGATGGACATCCTGGTTACCTATAATCATAGGGAATGCCAATCCAAACTGCTTCCTATCTCTAAGTAAGCCGCTCGCTGGACGTGACTGCCTTGCGACTTCCAGGAGAACTATCTTGTCAGTTGGGTACCGCAGAAGTCGGAAAGGAGCACCCTCAAAGCCAGCTATCCAGATGTAGGAGAACCTTGGGAACTGGATGAACCAGGCACCATACCTCTGTACTAGAATAGTAGCTTGCTTTGAGAGCCTTATGTGTAGTCCTCCTTGCATCAGCCTGACCAGGCGCATTGTGAAGGTGTCATTGACGCGCTCATACTGACCAACTACATAGGCCGGGCTGTTCTTTTCCCTTTGAGCTATGTCCTAATAGTGCAGCTATGGATAACAATCATATACCTTCACCTGATCAGGCCCATTCCCAATTTTGCCTTTCATGATTAAACCTGATAGTGGCTGGTTTTTGGCGAACATGTAGACTAAATAGGATGTCATAATGAAGTATTTCTTCGTCTCAAGTTCAATCAATTAGGTATGAATGTTGTCTCTTATGATCTGGGCCCAGTCGAACTTGGATTTCCCAGCAAAGACCTGCTCTGTGAAGTAAAACATCCATTCCTCAAAGTAGTTGGATTGGGGAAGTCCCATAACTCTGCTGAGCAATGTGACCATGTCCCCATGCTCGTTGTGAAAGTCGCTTCTAGGGGTTTTTTTCCCCATCCTGACGTTTGGAGGTCTTCTCTCCTTGTACCACTCTTCATTTATCAGTGTTCAGCATCTAGTGGGGTTCATATCATACACCCCCTGTGCCTCATCCATGGTCGTGGCTATGGGGTTGTTCGGGAAGGGAATGTCAAATGCATCTCCAATGGCTTCAGGAGTGAAGTTAGCAAGGACCATGTCCTCGAGGAGCACCAATCTTGAGCTTGGTTGGTAATGCCGCGCAGCCTCTACTACTAGCTCATAGTTTTGCACTGCCGGGGGAAATCCTACTGCTTGGGCAATGCCACTTTCTATCATCCGCCTAGGCCTACCATAGGCATTGGGGGAGAAGACTCGGTTTTTGAAATCTTGAATATCAATATGGCCCAGGTCAGTATCACCGACATTCTCCCAGACACTCTGAACTTTTGATTCCCTCAGTCCCCCTCTCTGATACTGATACTGATACTTCATCCTTTCGACTTTGCGAGGGATATCTGACTTGGATGCTCGTGATGTCTCGGCTACAGCAGGTGTCTTTGATGATTCTACCGCCGATTTAGGCATTTATCCTACACAACCGGACATGGATTATGAGGCGATATAAAGGAAGTAAAGCGGGTTAGATAAAGGATATGCCAGCATATAAGGATCAATTCAAAAACTAAATTGAAAGAACAGCATGACATCTTAGCTAAAAACCTGACTGATTTAAACATGAATATTTACGAAGCTTTTCGATTGCGAATTTATACTTAGGCATTTTAGGATCAATTTTCAAAATGGAAGATGCTTTAAAATTTTCCTAAGTCTGAAAATGCGTTTTCTAGCTGATTCTTAGGAACAGACTCTAATTTCAATTGCTCCTGATGTCTTATAAACGGAAACGGATGCGGCTTCAGATTTAATTGGTTTAATTCATTTTTTGCATACCCATCTATCCAATTTTGCAAATATTTCAAACGATTTTGAGAGAGGTGAAGCACACTTACTTGGCGAAAATGAATGGCGTGAATTCGCACAACTTGGCCCGCAAGAAATGAATTCCTTATTTTAAATGGAAGAGTCTGCAATTTGAATTTTAACGGTTAACTCCCTATTCTGGATTCTCGCGCCTAAAATTAGGGGAGAGAAGTGCAAACACTTTAATTTAACAATTTGTTACCTTGGGTGTTTTCTCTTTTATGGCTTCAAACTTGGGCGATTTTACCTTTGGTATTAAAACTTGAGTTTATGATCTCTTGAAAACCCTCCCATACCACGATATGGCCAAACTTCGGGACTTTAGACAGGTTTGCAAGCTTTAAAATTTTAACACTTACCCCCTCTATGGTGAATTTCTAAGAATGAGGGAATTTGCAATGTTAAGAAATCGCGATTTTGAGCTTCGAAGGGCTTTCAGGCTGAATGCTACAACATTCGTGCAGTTTTGGGTGAATTTTGGAGAATGAGGGAAGGGTTTGTGAACTTCCAACTCCGTGGCTCTTCCTCTTGCTGCGCCAAAGATGGGCATGTGACTTCAAGGTATCCAATACTTGCCAACAAAAATCGCAGAATTACCTTGGATGGCGAACTTCGGCAATTTGAAGAGCTTTGCAAGTTTGTATGAACTTAAAACTTTCGCCACTTCTCCCACAACGCGATTTTCGACGTAATGGGATACTTTTCAAACTTTAAACAAATTTGCATTTTCCCCTTATTGTGCGAACTTCGGCGTTTTCAGGGATTTTGAAAACTTCATCTTTTTCGCACTTTTCCTTCATAACATGATTTTCGGGGTTTCCATGCACTTTGCAAACTTTTAACTTTTAAAACTTTCTCTTATAGTGCGCTTTTCGGCATTTTGGGAGGGTTTGTAAACTTTAAAAAACTTTTCACTTACTCTTATAACGCGATTTTGGCATTTGGAGGCATTTTATAAATTTTGCGAACTTTCCAACTTAGCCTATATATGCCATTTTCGGGCTTTATGTGCCTTTTACAAACTTCAGTACTTTGACCCTTTTTCCTAATTTCGGCGATTTTGATGCACTTTTCAACTTTTAAAACTTTTTGCGATTTTCCTCCATAATGCGAAGTTCGGCGATTTGGAGTATTTTGCCAACTTAGCACCTTTTAGGCGTTTTTCAAACTTCGGCACTTTAGGTGTGTTTGCAAACTTCGGCATTTTGGCTTACTTTGCCAACTTCAGCGTTTTGGCTTACTTTGCCAACTTCACTCCTTTTTGCCGAATTTCAGCATTTTAACCAGTTTTGAAAACCTTTTATCATTTTGATAATTTACCCCCATATGGCGAATTTCGGGGTTTCCACCCATTTTGCAAACTCTTCTTACCTTTTGTGCTTACCCTCCAAAATGTGAATTTTGGCCTTTTGAGGCGTTTTGAAAACTTAGGCGATTTTTGGGACCTGGAGGGATTTCGCTAGCTTCTATCATTTCACACCTATCTCAGGTGATTTTAAATTTAACTGTCTCTTGGAATCTCATGCCCGAAGGCTCAACTAATCTCACGGATTCACAAGCTCCTGCTCATGACATCACCATCTCACGAACTGATTACGGGCTCGCCCAAAAGGATGAGAGATACTCTGCACAGAACTCAATAGGGCAAAGACGGAAAGGCCCAAAAAAAGGAAAGGGCTCCTTGTCGGCGACAAGGAGCGTGTGCAACGCACAACAGAAATCGATCATCCTTTAATAATCATATCATCATGAACACCACCTTTCACTCATCCAATCGTAATATTTTTGAATGACTAACTTGCCACCTTATGTTGTAGTTGAGTCACTTGCATAATTACTATGTGACCGATGGTTGCCTTTGTATTTGCCTTATCATCATTCTCCATGATGTCCACATTTATGTGCATTATTAATGTTGTACTTCCTTCGAAATGAGTCACTGCTCTTTCCTTGTCTTTGTAAAGATAATACAAGGTTCTAGAGATTTAGCATTTGGATGGGGACATCACATTTCCATAGTGCAAAAAGCTATTTTTTCACTCTCCAAAGCTGATTTTGGTGTGTGATGTCCCCATCCAATATGTAAAACCAAACAAGCAAACAATGAGAAAGCTCCTTGTATTATCTTTATAAATGAAGTTGATAGCATACAAGACTAAGCAAGATTAATGACCAATTCTATCAACAGCAAGGCATATACTATGACCAACTTTGATGGCCAACATTGCTTATGAAGACACCACTCATATTTCATCTAAGGTAGTGAACTATTGTCAACGGACAAACAACATGTTCAAACAGTGATTGCACCCAAGCAACCACAATGAGGAATAATCAGGTGCAGATTTAAGCGGAGACCATTATCAAGGTAGTGTCATTAATATTCTTAATTAACATGAACAATGCAGCAGCGATCCATTCAAAACAATATGATTTAAGTAATTTGTCTTTTGTCTTTTTTCGGTTTTGGCTGGATGTTGCTGGTTTTTGCCCAGATCTATGCTGGTTTTTTTGTAGAATGTTTTTTCTTGTTTCTTAATGCTCTTATCTTTTAAGGATCTATTGTAAAGGGTTTCGAGGTCCCTTCAAAACCTGTTTTTCCCGTAATCAAAAACAATATGACTTACGTGATTGGCCAATTGTTGATAAAGAAAGGTGATGCAGCCATCAGATTTAGACATGAAAGACAGCAATAGTAATGAAGACAGTAATTATAGCAATGAACCAAGACAAAGACCAGTTCCACACAATATAGTTGACTCAGCATGAGATGGTTGTCAATTCATTAATTTGCAACAGTCAGCTAATTTCATACAGCAATCAACTAAGTGTTCATAAACACCAATTAAAGTCGATTGAGATAAGACAAACTTAATATTCATCTTAATAATTCCATTGTTGAACATAAATATAACATTGTCAAGGAAATATATATGCGAGTCATTGCTTGTACTGGTGATGGAAGGATAAATCATCGGCCATTGTTGTAATGTCCCCTCTTGGAATCTCCCTAATTTAAGCCCTAGAATAACAAGTTCGTCTTAAGTCTAAGACGGTAATTTATTTTTAACTTTATACCAGAGTTACCCAGGGATGCGTCCCCATCCCGGGGACGTTTCAGGGACTTGGGGACGGCCAGGGGACGTTTCCCCCCATCCCCAAATTGCCCTGTATTTTGAGGGGATGTCCCCAAAACGGGGGGGACGCCTACCCTAGCTCTGGGGGACGTCCGTACATCCCGGGGACGGCTAGGGACGGCTGGGACGTCCCCAATCCGTCCTTAAAAAAATTTAAAAAATTAAAGAAGTTGTATTTTTAATTTTTTATTTAAATTTTCTAATACAGGCCCCTTATTAATTCAAATTGTTATTAAAAATAAAAAAAATTAAAAGATAACATTAATTTAATTCATAATTTTGACAATGAAACTATATGGCAGCAGTGTAGCCTTTGGGCATTTTGACACAAAGATTAGAAAATCACCAAACTCGGCGAGTCAATAGAAAAATAACACCCAACGCCTTTATTAAAGGATAAGTGTTTTTGGCCTTGCGGGGCGCTGCCCCCAAACCCTCATTGAAAAATATGGGGGGAAATTGCATTGATAGAAGTAGGGAAAATTTAACCTCCGAGTCTATTGATATGCACATTGACAATGTGAATGAATTGAAATTCTGATTTATGAATGCATAATTGCATATTGTCTATTGAGTATTAACAATGTTGTATGTTCAGAATTTACATTCTAAAATGTTTTCAACTTTTCATAGTATCATACACATGCTATATCCATGTTTTATTGTTTTCATATGAATATAATGTATGTATGCATGCTTTATCCATGTTTTCATATGAACATTTAGAATTTTGAAATTTTCCTATATATTTTAAATTTTTCCTATATTTTATATAGCCGTCCCCTTTGCCGTCCCCCGCCGTCCCCAAATTTGGCAAAAAAATTTTCCGTCCCGGAAATGCGTCCCACCGTCCCCTGCCGTCCCCGTCTCGGAAACTCGGGGTAACGTTGCTTTATACATATTATCAATATAATACATGATTCAAAGTAATCCTAGTTTATGTCCTACAATAATATTAATAATCATTTAGAAAGTAAGAAGTTACAATAACATCTAAACTTATAGGTATTAACATTAAACCCCAATTTAAATGATTCCATATAACAATATAATGTACTCAACAAATGGATACCTAATTTATGTCCTAAATAGAGTAGAATGAGATTTAGAGATACTTGGTATTCTGAATGAAGCCTTGTAGACAAGTTAGTAGATATAAAATTATTAAATACATGATTATAACAAATCCTAAGAACTTATTTAAGTAAAGCATGAATTCATTTTAAAGGAACTTAGTCATAGAATAGGTTGACCAATTGTGGTGCCCAAGAAACCCTCTATTGTAATGTCCCCTTCTCCTTAGCATGTGGGCATTCATGAGGTTGGCCTATTATTTGACCCTCGTAGGCCAAGGTGTTGATTAGAGGGTCGATTTGGCGGATATGGATGGCTTCACATTTTTATTTCTACATGGTTTTGATGAGATTACATGTATGATGTTATAATTGCACTTTATAACATAATATTATTTTATTTTAATAATTAAAGTGCAATTAATTAATTAAAGTCTAAAAAGAGAATATGAGTTAGTTAGAGAAGAATCTTCTAGAAGGAACCAATCATGTGGAGAAATGAGGATAAATAGAGGAGGTTGGTTCATTGTGCATCATTGGTTATTTGACATCTTCTCTTGTATTGTGGTTGTGGAGCTAAGGGTTTCTACAGAATTGGTCTTAGGGAACAATAACTCCCTTTGATCTGCATAACTGAGGGGGTGAGAGATCCTCCAAAGGGTTGCCTTGAGAGTGAAGGATATTCAGTCCATACTGAGCTAATTGGGGTTTGATATCAGTTTTCATGGTGTATGATTTTTGTTGAAGACTTCAGATCTTGGGTGAATGGTGTTTCAGCTCATCAATTTTGACATACATGTGTATCAATTTTAATTGGGAATTTTAGGCGATTCATCCTAGAGGCAATTGAAGGTGAATTAAAGGCATTGCAGGTGTAGAGACAGGTCTGAAGCAAATCGAACTTCATCCCTCCATTCCCATGATTTTGCTTGTATCACCTTGCTCAAGCATCGAATCCTCCATTTGATGATAGCGCTACTATTTGGGAAGGTCAGGGATAATGTTCAGTGGTTGAAAGGAGATCTTAGTGCTGGAAATTAACTGTTATCAGTCATTCACATCTGCAGCAGGGAGATTTGAAGAAAAGTTCAATTTGACTCGAGGGAAGCTCCAAAAACTAGGATACTTCTTGCTTCTTCAATCTCAGACTCAGGTGATTTATACCAGGTTCATTTGGCACCAATATTTCCTTGTAATTCTCAGTTTGTATGTGGAGTCTTTGCTGTCATATGTCTTCAGACAATCTGAAAATTGGTCACTGTTATTAGTCAATGTTTCGGGTATAAGCTGGCCAATGTAATGAGCATTTTATTTCTAAAATTAAGGGAGATATAAGGTTGCTTTAGTCTATATGTTGTTACTTGATTGCATTCCAACTATTTGTCATAATTACAGCCTGTTATAATCACACATTTCTGCATATCTATTCATGCTTTTTCATCAAAACATAAAGAAATATAAGTTGCATTATCATCCATGGTTTTGTCCTATTTGTTTGCAAGTCATCCGCATTAAAAACCCAACCTTCCTAGTGTCAAAATCAGTCTGAAGTGTTGCAGAAAATCAGAACAGCATAACACATGGGTGGTCTACAAATCTGCATAACACGCAGGTTATACAGTTAGAGAGTTTGAACAATGAGATCAGCACATCATTTGACAATATCACTTGGATATCTTAGTTAATAACAGCAGGGATATTACATCTATCCTAGCCTCAAGGGAAGCTTAACCCCCTTGACCTCACAAGGCCCATGCCATCAATGAGTGGCCTACTTGTCATACCTGTCCTAGAACCTATGGTTTACATATTTATTCAGCATGATAGAAGTAATGAGGGTTGTTACAGTAAGGTGCCCAAGAAGTCTATTCTGCATAGGCCCAAGGGCAGCACCTTTGTACCCACTTGGCCTCATGGGACTCACCGGTCTTAAACCATCATGTGGTGTGCCTACAAGATAACTCCGACACCATTTTCTTCACTGAAATTCCTCTCCTTCGATCATACTCGGAAACTTTCTAGAATAGATTTACAGTACTATTCCACATATATAAATTCAATATTGTATATGTTGAAAAGTGATGATCAACTATTGTAAAACCATAAAAATCCAACCACAAACAATCTAGGTCCTACAATGAAACATTCACCAATACCAATAGAGATACCTAAAATCATGTAAATAAATAATAACAAAACAAGATATACCATTCACATGTCAAGTAGAATTTCAATCTCCATTGTCTCCTATCTCCATTGATCTTGTTTGATATATTTGCTCTCAGATTTTATGTGTGAACAAGAGCTCAACAAAGAACGGAAAGGTGGTTGATAGCTTGGTTGCAAGAAGGCTTGATTGCATCGTTAGGTGATTAGAAAATTAGGGTTAGTAATGAAAGAGAGTATCCTCTTATATAGAAGACATTGTAAGAAATGAAGGGATAAGATTAAGAGGTGTACAGATAAATGGTCGGCTAGGATTAAAGGGTAGGTAAAGGAAATAATTAAATGATAAAGGGGTAGGTAAGAGAAGAATTAAGAGATGAATGACGTGTCATTGGTAGAAAAGGCTAATGAATTAATTAAATAAATAAAGATTTATTTAATTAATAGAGGAAGTGGGATCAATTAAATAAATAAAATATTTAATCAATTTAGGAAACAACAATTTAAATAAATAAAAGTATTTATTTAAATGAGGAAAGGCTTAGAAGAGGATTAATGAATTAATTAAATAAATAAGAACTTATTTAATTAATAGAAGACTTAGGATAAAATAATTAAATAAATAAAAATATTTATTTAATTAGACAGGACAAGTTTAGGTGTCTACAAATATATTATCAACAAGGATTCCTCAAAATTTGCCAATGTGCATAAGTTTATTATATTTGCCAATGTGCATAAGTTTATTATAGACATGATTGCAGCATAGGAAAGTCGTACCAAGTTTGTGTGACTAGGTTACTGCCCGAAGTCTTTCCTTTTTTCTTTTTTTATTCCATCTGATCTTCTTCTCAGATACCTCTCCTATTTTGAGATCGTCCCATCCTTAGATTCAAAAGCCTGACCCAATTTAACTTGGGTGGAGGGCCAGTTGAAAGAATCATGTCCCTTCAGGGGACATGTTTGATCGAAGTGGGTATCTCTTTGCATCAAACCGTTCGTTAACTAATTCAAATGCATAACATTCCTAACTAAATATAACACATCAGATTGACATTTATGCCAAACAAACCAGTATATATGAAATGTCCCCCACAATTTTTTTCATTTTTTAAACACAATAAATTCACCCATTAGCGTTAGCATGATGAAATACTAATAGAAATACATATTGGCGGTTAGACTAGCCACTTCCACTTTTCAGCGGGATGAAGAAATACTGCAAATAACAACTTCTTGGCAGTAATAACCAGCCAATTAAAAATCCAAGAAGACTAAAATTAAACGACACTCACTCAACCACTTATTCAATGGGAGGACAGGAGTACAAATGAAATAGTGATAGGCAGCGAAGCCAGCCTCTTCCACTTCTTCAGTGGGTGTTAGGAAACAATTCATAATGAAGATTGTTGTTAGTACTACTAATCAGCATTACAGTGCATAACAAGAATTGGAAATCAAGAGGTAAACTATCCAGCAGCTGCAAATGATGTCCAAAGTAATTCTCAAGCTTCAAGATGACTCCCTACCAAACAACAACCCCCAAAACTCCAAACTCTAAGTCTGATATACTTCACTAGTAGACTGAAAAACACAGAACAAAAACATTAAAACACACTAAAATGCTCAAAACTCCACCAACACTTAACAAAATAACTTGAAACTAATTGCAAATGGACTCTAGAGATGAGGCGTCCAAACCAAGACCAACAACCAGCTGCAAGCCCAATCAAAACTTTAATGCACGCCTTCCAAGACAACCACAAGCATCGTACAACCTAGGAAGAAGGGAGATTTACTATAAAAATTCAAAACTTCAAATTAACCTCTGAAAACTGACAGAAAGGTTTGCCTAAGCCTTGGGAAAATAAAGAGAGAATACCCAGAAGTCCCAAAATTCCTTCTTAGACTTATGATGAAAACACCACTTCAGCTCTACAATCAACTGGCAACCTGAAAACTCACAAACCACCCCAAACACATTAGAAAACATCAAATGTCTCTACAACAATGAATTCCATCTGCTCTTCAGTGTAAAGAACAGTCTCGCAATCTCAACTAATTGCTATCTTTCAAGCAAGAAGCCAAGAACCACCTAGGAGGTATGCATTCCTCGAAGTAATCAATCTAAATTTCAACAGCACTTTGTTGCAAATATTCATGGATACCAAAACAAGAGCCCAACGCTCTTATTTATAACCTTGGTGTCTCCAAATTCAAATTCACATTCCCTCCAAATGGATGCCAAACCCAAATGCACACTAATTTGCTAGCCAACAGTCCCCAAAACAAACTAGAGCGGAAAAGGGACATTACAGTCTGCTCTTCTCAAAATTGTTTGTCCTCAAGCAATGCCGCCACAACTCTAGAAAATTTAAACTGATCCACACCAATGCAAGTACGATCCCAAGGTCCCATGTCCATCTCAGGAAGAACCCACCATGTCGATGTTGCGACACTCTGATCACATCAGTGAAAACATCATGTCAAAAATGCACTAACCTCCTTTGTAACTCCAAAATGTTACCATCCATGATACTCAAACTGAAAAATCTTGAAGGACTAAAATCAATATCATGCCCATAAAGCTCTAAGTAATGAATATCAACAATGCCACTGTCTATCACAAGCCTGG
The DNA here is from genome assembly GCF_030272615.1 of Cryptomeria japonica. Taxonomy (NCBI): domain Eukaryota; kingdom Viridiplantae; phylum Streptophyta; class Pinopsida; order Cupressales; family Cupressaceae; genus Cryptomeria; species Cryptomeria japonica. The sequence continues at coordinate 649,812,504 of NC_081411.1, forward strand.
GCAATAGGAAATAAAGTCTACTCAACTCACAATCAAACTTTCCAACATATCTCCCCAAGGCATCAAGCAAAGCCATGACTGTCAATGTGACTTCTCCAAATCTCCTTGCAAGGAGGAAAACAATCCTTTGCAAGAGCTCATCAAACTCATCCCCACAACTCCACATGAATCTACTAGGCCTCAATTGAATTATTCTGATACAACCATGGAGACTTTTGAAAACCCTTACAGTTTCCACTCCAAGAACCTCATAATGATGAACCCAAGAAAGAAAAGGTTCGCTATCCCAATCATAAGAAGAGAGAGGGCATAAGGATAACCACTAATTAGAGCTTGAACAATTCTCATACATGGATACTAATTGCCCCAACTCGCCATACCTCTCATCTGAGACCATATACCCATCTTGCTAGGAGACTGGGAAGTCTGAAAAAGAGTACACCAGCAATCCACCAAGTCTGAAATGATTGACTTGAGATTTGAGCTTAGGAAAATCAGCATCCAAGAAGAAGAACAGCTGCTGCAATATAGGAAATCATCATCCAAAACAACACATCTGCTTACGTTCAATGCTGAAATTATCCTCTCTAGCGACTCCAACTCCACATAGAACCTTTTATCACAAAAGCTCGCACCCTTGCTAAGCTATCAACTCGGCAACCTTGTGAAACATTGAAACAACCCCGAAGTGTGGGACCTTGCACAAGGGGGTTGAATCTTCGGAGAAGGTTGGCTTCCTTCTCAATCCAGGTGCAGGTGTTGAGCCAACTCAACACTTCAAAACTAACTCCTAAGCCTATCCTAACAACTTGCAGAGGTAAAGGGAAGAGAGAATTGCTTGAAATAAAGGAGGTGATGCACCAAGACGAGATTGTTCCTCTCCCTACCGAAATGACACAAAGAATTAACTAAGTGTCAAGAGGGGAGAAGGGTTCCCACAAGTCACACTCAGAAAACAAGCTAACACAACATACATGTGAAAGAAAATCACAAACTTACACTTATAATGGAGGTAACAACACATACATAGCATGCATAAGTTAAAGTAAGGCAAGAATGGTAGTTTCAATTCATTCAAAGGCCAAAAGCCAAACTTACAATTGCATAAATGCAAAAGATTACAAGTCTTTAAGAGAAGAGAAGAGCATAAGAAAGCTCAAGGCAGTAGGGAGAGAACCCTTTACAATGAGGTTTAACAGCCTTATATAGAAAAATAGGTTACAATGGTGATCATGACCCCTGCATGTCAGTCTGGAAGTGTAGGGAAGTGCATGCACTTGGCTTGTACATGCAAGCAACCTAGCCATACCTCCAAAGGCAATTCTAAGGAAGGTAGTGTGTAGGGAAAAAAAGCGAGACTAGGCTAACATGCCCTAATCCTACCTTTTGACACACATTGTGGAATACGAAAGAGCCTAGAGGTATCACACATTTGGCTACTTCTTTTTGTGGAAGAAAGAGCCACAGGCTACCTATTAGGGTTTCTATTCCTTTGTTGTAATTGAAAGATAAAATGATGCAAGTTCAATTCCTAACTCCAAAGTGCAAGTATGAACTAATAACAAGATTGCAGAATTGAGATTAAACAATGGAAAGCTGTAAACACAAGGACAAGACAAGAATGCAGACGCGTACCCGGAGTTAAAATTTGAGTGAAAATGTTCGGGACGGGGGTGCAGGCGCCACTGTCCTAATACTGCTCCTGAAACTGCTATTTTGCAACCTGAAAAGCTATCGGAAAATGCTGAACTTGCTGTCTGACTGAGGGACTAGGGCGCCCAGCGCCACTGTCCCAGGGACCAAGGCGCCCACGCCCCTGTCCTGGCAGGACTAGGGTGCCCCACGCCCCTGTCTTGGTTTTTTGCCCTGAGATTTGGTGTGTAGCTCAGTTTCTGTCTGCTTCTACCGGATCTGCAACTTGCGGTGTCGTCCGAATCCCAAAATCTGCACTTATATCTGAAAAGGTATGGTGGGCGGCTATATAGGGTTTTGCCTTAGTCAAACCCCCGCTTTGGTGATTTCCACCTCCACGAATAGCCAAGTTGTATTGTAAAAGTAGTGTGTGTGCAGACCTTGTGTGTGTGCAAGATCCTAAAATGCAAGTAAGCAAACTAGAGCAACCTAGAAAGTAAACCCTAATTGCTTGTAAATGCTCCAAACCAAGATGCAAAGTGATCTAAAGCATGAATACAAATGATATAATGAGGCTTATGCAAAGACATGAAAACAACATGAAATCATACAACATCCTATATAGGGTTTTGCCTTAGTCAAACCCCCGCTTTGGTGATTTCCACCTCCACGAATAGCCAAGTTGTATTGTAAAAGTAGTGTGTGTGCAGACCTTGTGTGTGTGCAAGATCCTAAAATACAAGTAAGCAAACTAGAGCAACCTAGAAAGTAAACCCTAATTGCTTGTAAATGCTCCAAACCAAGATGCAAAGTGATCTAAAGCATGAATACAAATGATATAATGAGGCTTATGCAAAGACATGAAAACAACATGAAATCATACCCAACCCCAAGGGAGGGGTACAAGCCAATCTTCAGTCGGTGATCCCTTATTGCTCTTCAATGCTTTCAAAGCCCTAAATGGATGAATGAAATTGATGAATACTTGATGGATGGATGTTGAATGTTATTGAAGTCTTCAAAGATCTGCTCTTTCGCTGCATAGAAGGCCCCTTGAAAACCAAAAATTCTGATCCTTTCAAATGAAGAAAGAGAGCTCTTATATATGAAACCCTAGGTCTTAATTTCAACTTTTGGCTGACCTAGAGATTGAATCTCCGGCCAATTTCTTGGGGTTAAGCTTTATTTTATGATTGGATCGCGCTCGTAAAATTTCAGGAAAAATGTCCGGGACCGTGTGCACTCCGAGCACCATGGTCCCGACAACTTTTCACCAAATTTTTAGGGCCGTTGGATATGATGATTTTAGAGAGCATCCCGAAGTTACAGCTGATTTCAAGATGTTTTGACCCCCGAAATCAAGCCCCCAAGTTCAAAATAGGACCTAATTAGGGTTTTTGATTAAATGATGTATTGGAGGAATAAAATGAAAAGGGCACACTTTAATGAAAGGGCCCAACTTTATGATGTGGAAGATGATGAAATAGAACCTTAGACCTAATTAAGTGCTAAAGGGGAAATGCAATGCAAAATGCAAAATGCGCCAAGGTGGGTGCTAAACTAGGTGTGAAATTGTACCACCCTAGCAAGTGCGTACAATTTACGATGCTACAGGTAGATTGACTGACATTCTAAAGTCATGACATAAGTCACCAAGCATGGCCCCGTACCCTCCTTGATGGAAATCCTGACAAAACCACTTAATGCACCCTTGTGGCTCCACAAAAGAACGTGCACAAGTTACCAAGTTGTCGGAGCATTAAAAGCCTTGAGTGTCGATCACGCCATTCGGAGTGTCGCCAGTTGGAAGGAAGCCCGAAGACTTCGGAAGCTCGGACTCCCGAAGTGAGGAAGACAAGGGAAGAACTTCGGAACCTCGGGGTTTCGGAGTTCCGGGGAACTGCACAAACGAACTTTGGAACCTCGGGGTTCCAAAGTTCTGGGCAAGGATAGAAGAAAGACTAAAGAGGAGGGGAACTTCGAAACCTCGGGGTTCTAGAGTTTCGGGCAAAGGAGAAACCTAAGAGAAGAGGAAAAGGAAAGGAAGGCTAGGAACTTCGGAACCTCGGGGTTCCAGAGTTCCGAAGAGGGAAGGAGAAAAGGAACAAGGAACAAGGATCCTTGGGGTTCCAGAGTTCAAGAGAAATTGGAGAAAAGCTAAGGGAAGGAAGGGAACTTCGAAACCTTGGGGTTCTAGAGTTCTAGAGAAGGAAAGAAAGCGGCTAAGGAAAAGAACTTCGGAACCTCAGGGTTCCAAAGTTTCGGGAAAAGAAGAAGGAAAGAGACAAGGGCAAAGAACTTCGGAACCTCAGGGTTCCAAAGTTCTGGGGAAGAAGAAAAGGCCAAGGGAGGAACTTCCCCCAGACAAGGCAACACTTTTCACTTCATGATTCTTTTCTCCTTGATCAACTGGGGCCGCGCTAGTCCAAGGAACATATCTCTGATTGGTTCTCACTGATGGACCAAGGGTGTCATAAAATGACAACAGAACCATTCTTTGCTCAGATTATCTTCCCAATCCACTAGTTGATGAGCAAAAGGAACCGTCAAATGGCTGGTAAAGAAGGGAACAACACCATCAAGACTGAAAATTTGTTCCTTATCCCTCCAAAGATCCTTCTTTCCACATGTAATAAGCTCCATCAGACTATATTGACAATCTCGAGCTTGGATATCCAACCGAAAGTAATTTTCAACACATTGAAAAGAAAACTCAACACATACCCAAGTGCTAGTAAGGACCAAGTGCATACTTAAGAAATTGATGTCTCCTCTAGTGAACCCTTGAAGCCTCACCATGAAAGCTTCAACAACATTGCAGTATGGAACAAATGTTGTCCTCAAATCCAACTCCCAAAATGGACTAGTATTAGCCTTATTGTTATTCGACCCAAGGAATAGGTTATCAAGCATGCAATCACCACATTCTAATCCTTCTTTCTCCCCTACTTCATGGTTAACAAGTCTGAAATATTCACTCTTTGTTATGAAACCTTGGACGGCTACTAAACCGTATTTAGACAACACCTTGATGCCAAAGATGTTGCAATCATCCTAATTCAACCCTTCCCAAGTGGAGTCTTCATCCTCAACCCCACTTATGCATCCAGTACCAAGTAGCCTCGGAAGATTACTATTCACAAAATGTTGCACATCCTCATGATCTGACATCACATCATCCATACACTGGAAACCATACTCAGTATCATGTTCAATCACTTCACCACGTCTTAGCATCCATTACGAAGAGAGGGTTTTCATAACTTTCCTCAATACCCACTTCAAAGAGAGGGTTATAAAGAACCTGGAAGGCATCCCTTTCCTCTTGCTCATTTCCATCTTGCTGATCCGAATCTACACATGCAACCTTTGTTTTTCTTGTGAAGTTCTCAAATGAAACTCTTCTCAAAGACTATCAAGCTCACCAATTACTTGCTCGATTTTTTTAGCTCTTTGTGCATTCTCTTGCTCTCTGAAAAGTTTGAAATCAGCAAACTGATCTTCTACGTCCATTAGAGCCAATTGAGTATTTTCTAGCATGCCCTTTGTTGACTCAATCTCAAGAGTAAGCTTTTCAACTTTCTTATCTTTTCCTTGGAAAGCACTAAGGATCTTCTTTGCAGATTTGATGGCATAATCACGACATGTGATCAGTTGTATGCACTCTGATTTCAATGTCTCCAAAGAGTCTTTGATTATTTGCAAATTAGGGAGAGCAACTTCACCCTTAATTCCTTTCCATCTCTCTTCAATTTGAGCCTTCCAATAGAGTTTTTCTATTAAACTATGTGTACGGTCAAACCCAGATAGAACTCATGCCTCATTCTCAAAGGACTTGATGAATTTGTCCTTCCACTAGTGAACATGCAAAGGTGGTGTACTAGTGATTGACTGTAACTGAAAATCAGAACTTTGTTTCTTGTCTTCGCTGCCCTCAAAGCTGCTCCAAGACTCCTTTTCTTCACCACCCACTAGCTACAATTTCTCAATATCGTAAAGAGGATCAAATTCTACTAAATTTTTAAGATTTTGCTTACCACCAATTTCATGAATAGGTAAATCAGATTTGTGTTTTATAACCTCTTTAAACTTTCCATCATCAAGAACCATATGGTCTTCTATCTCTATGTCCTCCTCAATGTCCTCTTGATAAAAGGATGTGGTAGCCCCCAACTTGATCAATGAGTTATTGCTGATCGTTGTTCTGAAAGTTTCTGTAGAAACATATTCTTCTTTAGTGGTTGTAACCATCTCAAGGGGTCATTATGGACACCTTCTCCTCTAATGGCCTCTTCATAGCTTACTACACAATCTATTTGTCGAGCCTCATCAGGATTAAAGGGAAATTCATCCCACAAGGTTTCCTCGTCATCCTTACCTGCCTTCACACCTAGATCCCAAATGCTAAAAGGCTGATTACTTTGTTCAGTTGAAAAGTGCTCAACATAGCTCCAAGTAATATTCAGATCTGGTGGTCTACCATGATAGTAACCAATTATTTCATAATGTGAACATAGATCATGAACAGGCTGAAAACCAAACTCCAACTTAGACCTTGAATCTTCTCTTGGTTTCCACACATTGCTATTCTCACCAAGAGCAATGCTATAACCAAGTGATGTTCCATCTTCCCACTCAAAAAGTGGATTGTCATATGTCTTCTTTATACCCATCTCAAACAATGGGTTATCATTGGAAACCACAAATTGATTTTCCAAAGGAAGTGAATTGTTGCTATGATGAATACCAAAATCAGAATCTTTGTCATACCTTTTAGCAGTGATTCCATGGCTGCCCCAAGTCTCATGTACCTCCTCTTCAAAGCTTGTCTCATCATCATTTTTAACTAATTAGTGAACATCATCATACTCAACAAATCCCAAACTATGGTTTGTCTCCTTGCCAAGATGAGGTGAAGGTGATGAAACAATGCTAGACTCAATTAGACGGGAACCAAAAGAATTCATACCTCCTTGTGGCTGATCTATCATAGCCAGTTCTATAATCTCAATGACAGTACCTTCTTTAATCTTCATCTTCTCTTCTTCTGGAAGCACATGAGTGCATTCAATACCGTCACTAGCTCCATAAGGCACATTAAGGAACTCATCATGCACAACCTCAACTACTGATTTTTCTTCTTCTTGAATGACAACCTCATCAATGGTAGGTGAATGCATGACATGGGAATCATCATCAACATTCTCAAGCTCCCCACTTGAAGTTTTTCTTTCCTCTTCTTGAACAGAAAGAGTACGAGCTATCATATGATATTTTTTCTTTGCAAACTCAGTCTTGTAGCATAATTTCGGATGGTGGTTCATGAAACTATTGAAAGGTAATTCTACCTTAATAACTTGAGGAAGTGTATCATATAACTCAAACATACCAAGAATTTCTTCTCTAATCTTCTGCTCATATGAACACATTATTAAATTCTGAATTTCTACTGAAAGCACAGGATGGTAGGAATATCTGATTTCTCTATCACTCATGGAGAAATTTACCAATGGAACTCACAAGCTGGCACAAAAACCAGCTATAATACCACTGAAATGTCCCCACCAATTTTTTTCAATTTTTACACACAATAAATTCACCCATTAGTGTTAGCATGATGAAATACTAATAGAAATACATATTGGCAGTTAGACCAACCACTTCCACTTTTCAGCGGGATGAAGAAATACTGGAAATAACAACTTCTTGGCAGTATAACCAACCAATTACATATCCAAGAAGACTAAAATTAAGCAAGACACTCACTCAACCACTTATTCAATGGGAGGACTGAAATAAAAAACTATCCACTCAACCACTTATTCAGCAGGAGGGCAGGAGTACAAATGAAATAGTGATAGGTAGTGAAACCAACCTTTTCCACTTATTCAGTGGGTGTTAGGAAACAATTCATAATGAAGAATATTGTGAGTACTACTAATCAGCATTACAATTCATAACAAGAATTGCAAATCAAAAGGTAAACTATCCAGCAGCTGCAAATGATGTCCAAAGTAATTCTCAAGCTTCAAGATGACTCCCTGCCAAATAACAACCCCAAAAACTCCAAACAAGTCTGGTATACTTCACCAGCAAACTGAAAAACGCAAACCAACAATATTAAAACACACTAAAATGCTCAAAACTCCAACACTCAACGGAATAACTAGAAACTAATTGCAAATGGACTCTAGAGATGAGGCATCCAAACCATGACCAACAACCAACTACAAACCCAATCAAAACATTAATGCATGCCTTCCAAGACAACCACAAGCATGGTATAGCCTAGAAAGAAGGGTGATTTACTATATAAAATTCAAAACTTCAAATTAACCTCTAAAAATTGACATAAAGGTTCACCTAGGCCTTGGGAAAATAAAGAGAGAATACCTAGAAGCCACAAAAATTCCCTCTTAGACTTATGATGAAAAAATCACTTGAGCTCTACAATCAACCAGCAACCTGAAAACTCACAAAACACCCTAAACACATTAGAAAACATCAAATGTATCTACAACAATGAACTTCATCTGCTCTTCAGTGTAAAGAACAGTCTCACAATCTCAACTAGTTGCTATCTTTCAAGCAAGAAGCCAAGAACCACCTAGGAGGTATGGATTCCTCAAAGCAATCAATCTAAATTTCAGTAGCACTTCATTGCAAATATTCATGGATACCAGAACAAGATCCCAACACTCTTATTTATAACCTTGGTATCTCCAAATTCAAATTCACATTCCCTCCAAATGAACACCAAACCCAAATGCACACTAATTTCACCTTAATTTGATTTGTATTTCATTTCCCCTCCTTTCCCAGTCGACCTTCACATAGAAGCAAATATACTTTATAAAAATGACAATAAAATAATAATGTAGCGTTCAAGGTAGATAAGTGAAATATATCATAAAATTAACTTATTTCCCTTTAAGTGTCCATCTTGCCTTATTAATATTTCACTTTATAAAATATTTTTCCTCAACAATAAATCGCCCAACCTTATGACATAAAATAATATTTTATCACCTCAAGTCATCCCCTTAGGTCATAACCAGAAATACATAAGTCATACGCCTAGGCCAAAGGGGGCATTAAAAAATATTAAAAATACTTTTCCCATGTGTTGAACAACTATCATAGTGAACTGAAGGCCAAAGTATTGAAAATTGCACTGCCTAAAATAGCCTCTAAATTGGACCACTGAAACTTGCCAAAAATAACAATTACTAAAAATAGAATATTGCTAAAAATAGTGTCCAAATGCATTTTAACCACATTCTGAGCAGTCGTCGCTACTTACTAAAAATAGTAAGTCCGGAAAAGTCTTCAGATTCATTTGCATGTTACGCCATCGCAAAGCTCTTTGAAAACCCCAATAAACCTAGAAAAATAATCTGTTCCACCTCCACTTATTAAAAATAGTAAGTTTACCAAACTCCACTGGTTGCTATGCATGTACCATCATTGCGAAGCTTTTTGAAAACCGAGAAGGAATCCAGAATCAAAATTGTAAAACTGAATTCAACATGCAAGCCACCAAAATTGCCAAAATATTGTTAATGCATTAGTAGCTTCTGCAAGATAAGACTCTCCTAAACCTTTACTCTGTTATTAGTTTACTCATTCATGCTTTATGTTTATCAGATTATAAAATTGATCATAATTATGATATTGATATTGGATAATAATGGATTAGATTAATGATCTGCTTAACTATGTTAAGCATCAATCTAAATGCTATCGGGCTATTAACCCGATAGCATATTAATGTTGATTCATATATGAATCAGCATTAATATGTTATCGGGGTATTAACCCGATAGCATATAATGCTAACTACTATTGTTATTGTTTACTTTATATATATGCGTTGATACTGATTCATTATCGGGTATGATTTATATCCGTAACAATTAACAATGATACCGATTAAACTATCGGTTATGTTCTATAAGCAATGATACCGATTAACTATCGGTTATGATAAAGCAATATAACAATGATACCGATTCACTAGCGTGTATGTTTGTAGCACTGATTGGTTATGAATCGGTTTATGTTAGTAAGGGTCACGACCAAGTGACATCTTGGTCGGACATGTCTAAAGGACATGTCCGATCAAGGTGCCACTTGATCGTGGCCTTCCTACTACTTATACACCATGCAAATCAAAGGAGATGACATTGAAATCGATACATGTTTATCCTCCTTATCTGCAGCAAAAAAAAGATAGTTATATTAGTGTCATAGTCATAATATCAAAATTTAAAATATACCACCCTGCATATAACTTGTTATTAAATTGGAAATTACAATACATTTACATGATATCAGAGCCAAGTTGATCGAACTTGAGGCTATTTAATTTCGTGAAACAAATTTAAGAACAAGTTTATATACTACATCACATTTCTTCAAATGGCCAGTGCTATTAGATTCGAAGACAGACTCGGAGGTGGCGATGATTTTTCGGCCTAGAAATTTAGAATTCAGATGATCTTAAAAGAGAACAAAGTGGACTCGTTTGTTCAAACTAAAAATGATCAACCCGAAAATGAACCTGACAAAACAACATGGATTGAGGGAAATGAAAAGGTGATTAAAATTATAGTTGATGGGGTGAGAAACAACATAAAGCCCATCATAAGAAAACATCAGACAGCCTACAAAATGTTCAAAGCTCTTGAAAGCATATTTGAGATATCAAATGCAAGTCGAACTCTAGCATTAAAACGAGAAATAAATCATATCACCATGAACAAAGGGGAGACAATCAACGCATACTTTATGCGGATATCAGTTCTAAAAGATGAACTTGCAACTCTAGACTACGAGATCCAAAGCAAAGAATTAACACTCATTTCTTTAGATGGGTTACCTAGTGGATGGAACACATTTGTCCAAGGCATCAGTGCAAGGTCCAAATATCCTAAGTTTGAAAGACTAAGGGATGACTGTCTCCAAGAAGAATCAACATTGAACAAAATGGGAATGAAACACGAGAATATAGATGAAGACCTACAAGTTCTAAACACCAACTCCACCAAGCAAAATAAGAAAAGGTAGTTTAGAAAGAGAAAAGGTCGTTAAGGCAAGAATACTTCAAAGGACTTATCTCACATTCAATGTTACAGATGTGATCAGTTCGGACACTTCGTTGCAAAATGCCCAGAAAGAACCAAGAAACATGCTACATTTGTCAAAGCAGGAAAGACTAAAGGGGAAGATGACTCTGGGAAATATGTAGTCTACTCAGCACTCACAAGTCAAGCTTCTAACAAAATCAACTCATGGGTAATTGACAGTGGTTCATCCAGGCACATCACTGGATTTAGAGAAGTACTTGATTCCATGACAGAGGAAAGTGATGAGGACGTAACCATCGGAGATGACTCTACACATCCAGTCAGAGGAATAGGAACCTACACCATCAAATTGAAGACAGGCATAGCTCTACAGCTTGAAGGAGTACTATATGTTCTCGGCATCAAAAAAAATTTAGTATCTATATCGGCACTGGAAGATAACGGATACTTAGTGACATTCATGGACAACAGAGTATTGGCTTGGCCAAGGAACTCCTCCATCAAGAAGGCAAACACCATTGGACAAAGATGAGGCTACTTGTATGAGTTGTGCACAGAACCCAATCTAGCCCTAATCCATGAAGCCACTAATGCAAATGAAGTTTGGCATAGAAGATTAGGCCATCTGAATTTTAGGGCTTTATCTTCAATGGGAAACCTTGTCACAGGTCTACCCAAGTTAAAGCAAGATCATTCAGAGGCATGCAAAGGATGTGCCCTAGGTAAGAATACCAAAGGTGCATTCCAAAATAGTACTAGGAAAACTAGCAAAATTCTAGAATTAATTCATTCTGATGTATGCGGACCTATGTCTGTATCCTCCCTAGGGGGATTATTGTATTATGTAATATTTATTGATGACTACTCTAGGAAGACCTGGATCTACTTTCTGAAAAGTAAAGAATCAGAAGAGATCCTCTCTAGGTTTAAAGAATTTAAAACACTAACTAAAAACCACTCAGGAAACAAAGTTAAAACCCTAAGAACTGACAATGGGGGAGAATACACATCAGATTCATTTAAAGAATTTTGTAGAGATAATGGGATTAAGAGGGAGCTTACTATACCTTATAACCCTCAACAAAATGGGGTAGCAGAAAGAAAAAATAGGACTATAGTTGAAGTTGCCAAGGCCATGATCCTAGATCAAAACCTTAACACAATTCTCTGGGCTGAAGCATCCAGCACCGCTGTATATATACAGAACAAGTGCCCTCACTCCTATCTTGAGGAGAAAACTCCTGAGCAAGTATTCACTAAGATTAAGCCTGATATTAGCCACCTTAGGATATTTGGATGTCCTGTCTATATCCATATACCTAAAGAAAAGAGACTAAAACTAGAACCTTCTAGAAAAAGAGGATTGCTTGTAGGATATAGTGAAACCTCCAAAGCCTACAGAATCTATGTACCTGGTCAAAGAAATATTGAACTAAGTAGGGATGTAATATTTGAAGAAGACCTGGCTTTCAAAAGAGCTCAGAACTTCATAGAACCTGAAATCTATGTACCTACCCCTAACTTAGATGAAAATCCTGCTCTTGAGTTTCAGAGGGAGAATCTAGATGAGACTGAAAATGAAAATGAAAACTCACCTAGACATCTCAAGAAAAGACCACTATGGGCCACCAAAACAGTAGAAGAAGCTTAGAGTTTTGCTGCTCCTTCTGGAACCTTCAGAGAAAGCAAAAGACCTAACAAATTTACCAGCTATGTTGCTCTCATGAATGATCTATCTAAAAACGAACCTGACAATGTGACAAATGCTCTTAAACATCAAGTATGGAAGGATGCTATGTCTGAAGAGTATCAATCCATAATGAAAAATGATGTATGGGAAATTGTTCCTAGGCCAACTATGATGCAGAGTGCACACAACAGGAAGTGTCAAATGGACTTGTTATCACTTGAACTTGCACCCATGTTTGCTAAGCTATCAACTCAGCAGGCTTGTGACACATGGGAACCCTCCTAGGCCTGCGGGTTGCCTAAAATTTGGAGTGAACCTCCAGAGTAAGCTGGTTCTTTTCAGATTCTGCACCTAAACTAACAATTTCTTCAGGGAAAAGAGTAAGGAGGAGAACATGTAAAACTAAAATTTAAATCTAAGGTGATTGCACCAGATGATATTTTTGAAATCTAACTAAGCAAAAGACACACAGTACAACAGTGATAATAAACCTCTTTTACACTAACCAACAACCCATGATCTTTGCATCAATGCTTCATAAGAAGGCTGGATAATCACAGTCCTAAGAGGAAAAATCCTTTTCACAACCTAAGACTATTAATCACTAAAACACAGCTTATGACCTGCAAGTAGTATATATGTTTCTGCATAAGGCATCAAAAGAAAATGCAATTTTAAGGGGGGCAAAAAGCCAACCACAAAGAACTGACTAACCCTAAAGATGCAATAACAGAGAAAGATGAGAAGTAGAGAGGTAAACCAAGCTATTATCCTTGCCAAACCGGTATCACCAAGCTTTATAACTCCTGAAAATGTGTTACAAAGACATCCCTTCCTGCAGAGAGAACTAAAAAATTACAGTCTGCTCCAAGATGAATGAATCAGAACCCTTACCAAAATGAAGGCTTGCAGTATATATGCTTTTTTCCAAAGTTATCAAGAAGACTCCACCTCCTCATTTTAGGTCGAGCAAACTCAAAAAACCTACCTTTTGGGCCTCAAAAATATTTGAAAAGGAATAAACCTGAGCCAAAAGGTCAAGCCATCCATTCTGCAACCATAAAACCTCATAAATGCATCATAAATGACCCTGAAATGTCTCTGACAGGCCTGCAACCCCTCATAAATGCAAAAAATATCCCTCCCTGATCTCCAAACAAAATATCTAATAAAGTGATTTTTTAAAAATTTATCATTTATCTAATCAGACATTTGTTTGATTTTATTTTATTTATATTTAAAGGCTTCAATAATATAAAAATAATAGAATTATTTTATTTAAAGTGATAAATAAAATAAATCACCTTAATAAGACAATTTTATTATTTTTATTTATTAAATAATAAAATGTAATAAAAATATATTTAATAAAAGTGTTTGATTTACACTTTAATAAATAAATTTTTTTATTATATTTCATTATTTTTTAAATATAAAATAAAATAAAGTAAAACCTATGCTTGATCAGATAATGATAAATAATAATAAAAAAGAAAACTTTAAAAAACTTTTGCTTACATTCATTGGAGGGCGTATTTCCTAAGTTTTTTAAAATTATTTGCCAAGTAATTTGCAAATGAGGACATTAAGTGATATAAAATCACTTAGGAAGCAAAGAGTTACAAAAATTTTTCAAAGTGATTTAAAATCACTTAGAAGCACATGGCGAACTTTACCATGGCTTCCATACATCTTGCGTGGCATAGAAGAGAAGGGAATAGAATGCGAAGGAAACATAGATAGTTTTTTATTGAAGATATTTTAGGGGAAACATAACCCTAAAAGTTTCATTTGCCTCTTCACTTTTGATGTTCGACACTTCTGGAAACTTCGCTCTGCATTTGGGCGCCACTAGGGTTCGAACTGGGCACGAAGGGAGGAAAAAAAATCAGACATCCTTCAGTTCTGGGCGCCGAAATGAGTGCTGGGCCTCCGTTTTTGCTTACGGCCTGCTCTTTGTCTGTGTCTTTGCTAGCTTCGGGCCTATTTATGGAGCCGCTGTGGAAATTTTTCTGTGTTTCTGAATATTTTCTGGGCGTTCGAAGCTTGGCTTCCTTGCTGGGCGCGATCTTTTCACCTTGCATCTGTTATTCTGCTCACAGGTTCGCTATCTTTACCGTTTCTGAAGGAAAATCGCCTTTTCTGAATCATTTCATGGCGTTTGAACTTAGCTTCCTGGGTATTTCGAAAAACCTTGAAGAAATAGATAAACACATAAATGCATGTTTGAAACCCTCCACGGTTTCGACTTTTATTCCTTGCATCTGTTATATTAATAAAAGCATATGTTCCATACATTTTAGACTTAATATATGCATTGTCATCTGCTTTCATTTTAACATTGGGCCCATCCATGATACAATTTCCATAGAACTCCGTATTTGGGAAATGACTTATCAATGGATGCATGCGATACTGTGTATTTAGAATATGGATGGGATGTCCAAGCTGTTGTAATCTTTCAAAGAGACTTCTACCATAACCTAGCTCTGCTGGATAAATGCCTTTTCAGAAGTCTGATACACTCACTTCTCTTTAAACAAAGAACAACCTTTAAATTTTCCTCATTTTTAAGCATATTCTCATTAAATGTACTTGTTAACCCTGCTGCCTCCTCCAGGCATTTGCTGTCACTGCAAAAGCTTTTTCTAAGGATTCTATCTGTGACACTATATTTCTCAATAAAATTTACAAAAGATTCAACAACGTTGATCAAACATTTCAATTCTTGTTTTCCTGATAACACCCCTGGTAAATCATTTAATAATATTCCTGCAACCTCACAAAATTCTGAAGTTAAAATTTTCAGTCTTTGTCTGGTGTACTTTGAAAAACCAATGTTTGTTTCTTAAGGCGTTTCTTGAAAACTTCATATTGGGAAATAGCTGATTCATAATATAAGCCTACTGCAGTCCAGTACTTGGTAAAATTCTTCTTCACCCTTTTCATAAGCTCCAAAATAGGATCACCTTTATGATTGTATTTGACACAATTGTCCCAAACAAGCTGAACGTCATGGAAAACATCTTTAGAAGTTTTATATTTTTTGCCTTTTTGCAATGCATTGCATATGGTGCCCAGATCCATTGGCATGTCAATAACATCAAAATAATCAGGAATTCCAAGAGAAACTGGATCCACTGGAGTATTAAAAGGCTCTGCTGCTTCCATTTTCATGATCTTCTTCAAAACCATCAATGCAGCCTCCAATTCTTCTTTGACATACTGGGACATGAAACCTCCTCCCTTTTCAGCAGGAAAAAAAAAATCTCTTCCATCTTTCTTAAGTCGTCCTTCTGGTATTGCCAATGCCTTAATTCGTTGATTTTCTGATTTCCAAACAGACTCAACATGTTCACTTTGTTGCGGGCTGCTTGACCTTTCACTTGATTTGTCAGACCTCATTTGCCTTGGAGTACTTAGCCTGACAACAGATCTCAAGGGCTTCTGTTGTGAACTGCCTAGCTTTGCAGCAAACCATTCTGACCTGGCAGCATGCATGTCAGATGTTGAAGATGAATTGTAATATTCACTTCTTGATTCTACATATGGACTCTGATCTTTCTGAGCTGAAAATGCTGATACAGAATTATTTCCATCATCAATATATTCCTGAATTTTGATGGCTTAAACCTGACTCTCAAACTTCCTTGTCTGTACTGAACTCGTTCTGTGTTTCTCACCTCTTCTAGCTTTGAAGCTGCATTATAGCAGTCCAGCATACAGTGTGTTCCATTGCCTGTTCTTAAATCTTCTTCACCTTCCTCCCTGTCTTCACTGTTATTATAGTCTGAAAAATCTTCTTCCTCTGCATGAACAGATGGAACATGAAAGAGCTTAGCAGGAGAAGTCTCATACTTTTGCTCCTCTCTCCTATACCCATGTCTTTTTGCTTGCTTCCTTTTATCACCAGCTCTGATATGATTTGATTGTATGAAACCTTGCCATCGCTTCACATGAGCTGGGCTCAACCCTTGTGGGAGCTGCATTCATCTCCACTCATCTTTGTGAACCTCCTGACCAGCAAGCTGTCCCTTTTCCCTTTCCTGCACATGAAACAAACCTGTTAGCAAAATATGCATATATATGGTGATTTTCCTTTGATCTGATTTTTGTCTTTTGAGATTCCTTTGTGATGCGAGTTATATGCATTTGATGCATGTAGGGATCATATATATATATGCGTGCATTAGTACACATGTTAGAAATGCAGTCAGCCATTGCTTAGAACAAAATGTTCTAACGCATTACTTGTTTCAACTCTTTTGTAGATATCAGAAGGAAAACATCAACGGACCAGGGTGGAGCAGCAAGACAAAGGCTACATCGAGCCTACCTCAACTGTTCCAGTCATTCAGGCAATGACTGGTTCCATTCTCAACATGCCTTTCCTCATTTTTTCCTTTGTACTTGTGCATACATATATGTATATTTCCTTTCTGCACTGGATGCACGTAGCTAGTCTCACGGCTCTTTGTGTGGGATGCATGTTTGAATATGAATAAAATACTTCTCCTTTTGAATGAGATGTTTTTCTTTTTTGTTGTTACAGACTAGAAGTACTTAGAAATACCATCTTTAAATCACTCCTTAGTACAGTTGGAAATGCAAAAATAGAGAATTAGTACACACTTGCTTTCTGTTTCTTCATGCTAGCATCTCTTAACCTATTTTTCAGCCAGGAGCGAAAAATAGGTAACAGGACTCACAGTCTCTCAGACTCAAAAGGTGACTATTCCAACTTAGTCTACCTTACCCACACTTGGTAAGGAAGTGTAAGACCACCCTCACACAACCTTAAGACCTACACAAGGCCAAACCCAATCCCTTATGGGTTACTCAACTTAGACTCAAAAGTAGCTTCAGGGACTCAATCCCTTAATGAGGCTCAAACAAGGAAAATGCCTCAAATCTGTTGTCTGATGCTAAATAGCAGTAGGGACACCTTCTATGACCCTAACCAACCCAAAATCCAACCACTAAGTGGCTGCCCCAAACCTTACTATGCCAACTTCACCTTTTGGGCTTACTCGGCTACTAGGTCTGTCAGCAAGGAACCAATCAATACAAGACAAAATTTACAAAGGACATGGTACTGTTTTTGGTGATTTGAAACCTCCAACATATGGTTAAACATTCCCCAAGAGGACAGAGCCTCACCTTACTCCTGCACTATCAAACTCTCACTTGGTTCACAGGCCTAATTGGCCAATCCAGGCTTGGAACACCAGCAAGCACTTGATGATGGGTTCATAAGGCTTGGACAGAGTCTTGGGAAGTTTGTTCAACTTGTTTGCTTGCCTCTCAACAGCTTTCACCAGCCCCTTGGTCCTTTTACTGATCGGCACACTTCAAAAATCAAAGTGCAAGCTAAATACATGAGGATATTTAGCCTATGGCTTGCACAAACACCAAGCAATCTTCTTCACCAGGTCCTGGGCATTTAGGATGTTATAGTACACCATCATACCTTGCAAATTCCAAAGGGACTTGAATTGACACCCTTAGAATTGCAAGATATGTGCCATTTAGCAGTAAAACCCCAAAGCCCTAGGGTTTGCAGTAGTTAAGAGGAAAAATTCGATAACTTCCTCAATTCAACACCAAAATCTATTAGACTAGAACCAACTGAAAGGTATTTCACATGTTCATACGACCATGGGCCTGTTTTAGGTTTTCAAATCCGTACAGAACCGTACCGTCATGAGTTTGCTCAGAAAAACTGGTTTTTTATCAAAATTTTGTGCAATTTTTATATCTCAATCAATTCCAACCCTTTGGAAGTCGAATTCAAAGCCTAAATAGGCTTCCCCTAACAGACTCAACCGAACCAAGGTGGTTGGGAACCGTTGGAGCCTTTGTTTAACTAAATTTCAAAAGTTGCACAAAACTGTCAAAAGTTGTCAACTCCATTTTTGACAGTTTTTGCATTTTTTGCAATTTCAACATTTATGACCCCTAACCATTCCAAAATGGTTTTAATATGACCATATGGACTACAACACATCAAAATCAACTTCCTAATGCCAAAACTAATCACCACAAGAAAAAATGACTACTAGACCTAATAGGATCCAAGTGGACTAAGGCAACTCTAGGTTTATAGAATGACCTAAGAGTCCCTTGACCACACAAAAAGGATCACCAAGACGTGAATGGTCATCACACATCCTTATTACAAGCAAAACATGAAAAAGAAAACAAAAATGCCACAAAGACAAGTCACTGTGCCCTGCACCAAACTAAGAAGTCTGTTGTTTCTTCTAAATGGCTTTTTAAGATCAAACATGCAGCAGATGGCAGTATTGAAAAATATAAGGCAAGATTTGTAGCTAGAGGATTTTCTCAAAAGGAAGGAATAGACTATGAAGAAACATTTGCTCCTGTAGCTAGATATACCTCAGTAAGGGCAGTACTAGCCATTGCAGCAGCAAAGGGATGGAAGGTACATCAAATGGATGTAAAGACAGCCTTTCTTAATGGAGAAATATCTGAAGAAGTATACCTAGAGAAACCTGAAGGGTTTGAGATCCATCATGCAGATGCTCATGTGTGCAGACTCAAGAAAGCTCTATATGGGCTCAAACAGGCTCCCAGGGTCTGGTATGAAAGAATTGACACATATCTATCAAAACTAGGCTTCTCTAGAAATGATGCAGATCCTAATCTCTACTACAAACAGAATAAAGGTGATATGCTAATAATAATTTTATATGTTGATGACTTATTAATCTCTGGAGAAGATCACCTTATAGATTCATGCAAGAAAGAACTATCCAAAGAATTTGATATGAAGGACTTGGGATTCCTTCATTATTTTCTAGGGTTGGAAGTATGGCAGAATCCTGACAACATTGTTCTAAACCAAGGCAAATATACATTAGACATCCTGAAGAGATTTGGAATGCTCAACTGCAGACCTATGACTGCTCCAATGGAAACCAATCTCCATAAACTTAAAGAAGCAGTAGCAAAATCACCTTCTACTGACCCCACTCTATACAGGCAAATGATTGGGTCTCTTATGTATCTAGTAAATACAAGACTAGATATATGCTATGCAGTAAATGCTTTGAGTCAGTTTATGTGTGAACCAAAGGAGATACACCTAGTAGCAGTAAAACACATTATGAGATATTTACAAGGCACCTTAAACCTTGGTCTCAAGTATGAGAAAATTGATATTAATCTGCACGGATTCACAGATTTAGATTGGGTTGGAAGTGTGACTGATCGGAAAAGCACCTCTGGGTGCTGCTTCAGTTTAGGATCAGCCATGATATCCTAGATCAGCAGAAAGCAGTCTTCTGTGGCGCAAAGTTCCACTGAGGCCGAATACATTGCAGCCTCCATGGCTGCTCGAGAAGCGGTGTGGCTTAGGAAGTTGCTTGTGGGATTGTTTGGTAATCCGATGAAACCTACTATCATCCATTGCAACAATCAGAGTTGCATAAAACTTTTAGTGAATCCAGTATTCCATGATAGATCCAAACATATTGAGATCCCATACCATTATGTGCGAGACATGGTAGACAAAAATGTGATCAAATTAGAATATGTTAGTACGGGAGATCAGACTACAGATATTATGACCAAACCACTTTCCAGAGTAAAGGTTGATCACTTCAGAAAGGGTTTAGGTATGATAGAAAGGTAATCTGCTTTGTAAATAAAGATGTTGAAAATGTAAACTTCTTTTGTCATGTTGAGACATTCTGGGTTTATACCCCTTGTGTTCATATCTAAGAGGTGACGATCTCTCAGATCATGAACACTTGTATGCAAACATCATAAGGTGACGATCTTATGATTCTCAAACCAGTTATCATGTTGGATCTCTGGTATGTCATGGATGTGCCATGATGATGTTGTGATAAAACATTTGAATGTTTGTGCACATATCACAATATGGATAAGATGAGAATTTAACCATCCTCATATGTTTATCCTAAGTGTTGCGTGTTTAGGCAACACTGATATCACGTGTCTAGGTGATATCTTGTTATAATAAAATGATGAAACCTTTTATCACATGGTTGGGCGATACACTATGTCACATAGAGTAATGTTTTACATTTGTATCCCATGTTTTGATGATACTTCATATCATATGTATAGATGATATATATTCTTGGAGACTGACATTATGAAAAGAAATGTGATGTAGGCTAATTTATCTATCTTCCAAAGCTAAGAGGGAGTGTTAATGCATTGGTAGCTTCTGCAAGATAAGACTCTCCTAAACCTTTACTCTGTTATTAGTTTACTCATTCATGCTTTATGTTTATCAGATTATAACATTGATCATAATTATGATATTGATATTGGATAATAATGGATTAGATTGACAATCTCCTTAACTATGTTAAGCATCAATCTAAATGCTATCGGGCTATGGCTATTAACCCGATAGCATATTAATGTTGATTCATATATGAATCAGCATTAATATGTTATCGGGGTATTAACCCGATAGCATATAATGCTAACTACTATTGTTATTGTTTACTTTATATATATGCGTTGATACCAATTCATTATCGGGTATGATTTATATCTGTAACAATTAACAATGATACCGATTAAACTATCGGTTACGTTCTATAAGCAATGATACCGATTAACTATCGGTTATGATAAAGCAATATAACAATGATACCGATTCACTAGCGTGTATGTTTGTAGCACCGATTGGTTATGAATCGGTTTATGTTAGTAAGGGTCACAACCAAGTGACATCTTGGTCGGACATGTCTAAAGGACATGTCCGATCAAGGTACCACTTGATCGTGGCCTTCCTACTACTTATACACCATGCAAATCAAAGGAGATGACATTGAAATCGATACATGTTTATCCTCCTTATCTGCAGCAAAAAAAAGATAGTTATATTAGTGTCATAGTCATAATATCAAAATTTAAAATATACCACCTTGCATATAACTTGTTATTAAATTGGAAATTACAATACATTTACAAATATCCTTCTAGAAAATAAGAAACCCTAATTCTACCTTTGATTGACCAACAGATCTCAGGATTGGCCAACAGTCCCCAAAACAAACTAGAACGGAAAAGGGGACATTACAATATACCAACAAATCAAATCGATATTGAAAAAATCGGATTGACAACAAGTTAGACAAATCCAATCAGATCGATACACAAATCAGATATGATTAAGCAAATTAGATTGCTGATATGGAATGATCTAGGCGTTGGTTTGATTATATTATAGATGTTAGGTATGGCTTATGATAGTCCGCCCTTCCTAAATTTTCTTGTCCTCCAGCAATTTGAGATTTGGATGTTCAAATATTTCAAGACCTTCCCATGTTGCATCCTCAGTGGGCAGGCCTTTACATTTTACCAGATATTCTTCAATGGTTTTATTTCTCAATCTTTGTTTCTATACATTGAGTATCATCTTTGGTTCCAAGATTAGTTTTCCTTCATCATTAGTTTTCCTTCATCATCGAGAGGGGGCAATTTCAGGCATGGGGTGACATGTCCCAATAAACCTTTTTCAAGGCAAGAGACATGGAACACATTATGGATTTTGCTGTTTAAGGGCAACTTCAATTCAGAAGCCACTTCCCCGATCCTTCTTAATACTTTATATGGTCCATAGAAGCGGGTTTTAAGCTTTTCTACCCCATTAACTTTGAGTGATAATTGTTTGTATGGTTGTAGTCTTAAAAAGACATGTCCGCTAGCTCAAATGTTTGTTCAGTTCTCTTTTTGTCTACATACAACTTTTGCTGATTTTGGGCTCGGAGAAGATTTTCCCTAAGCACATTCCTAATGTCCATGTTTGTTTACCCTCTGGGTGAACAGTTTAGAACATACAGATAGAACAGTCAATGTAGAATACTATTGCCATAGATATCAGATAAAACATAAGAGATGTTATTCCATTCATCATCATGTGTGTTTGTACAAGTTACCTTCCAAGGTATATAAAGGTACCGATCCCCCGGTTACCGAACTAACAAAGACAAATACAACTTAATTAACTAGTTTTATTCTCATACAATATTGTCGCCAACATCATCCCCCCCAAAAAAGAAAGGTCATCTCCACACGACTTACAACAAAATGGGGAATACATTGCTACTACAGAACCCAAAATCAAAAACTAAGGGGGTGCAGAGGGCGTCCCTGATGAAGAAGGCGCCGGTGGTGGTGAAGTGGTGGAAGCCAAGCACCCATGCAGCTCGTACACCTGCTCAGTCCTCCTCTTTAGATCCCGTTCTGCCACCATCTGCCTCTCCATTGTAGTTTTGACCATATAGGCTGCCTCTAACACCTCCTTATCCTTCTTGTCCACGCTCTCCAGTGCACTGACCAATTGAGTCTCTAACCGAGCTCTGGATGCCTTTTCCTCTTCCAGCTGTGTTGGTTGAAAATTTTGCACACTTGGGGGAAATATACAAAATTGTGGTTTCAACCACAGCACACGAGTAAAAACTCTCCTAATTAAGGGAAGGCTCCCCCTATCTAACTAAAACTGAAATAAAATAGGATGGAACAGCAATCTTTCTTCTTTCTTCAAGAAAGACAATATCCTTTTCTCTTCACAGAAAAGGATAGCGATTGAAAACGAACAACAGTAACTACTTTCAAGTGAAATGAGAGAAAGGAAATGAAGTTTCCTAAAAGCGCAAAGACTTCCGTCACTTCCTTCGGGACGGGACAGCAATATCAAGCTCAAAGACTTGACTATTGGAAGTCCTATCTACCCTTTGTTATACTAAATTTTACAACGAATAAAAGATAACAGCTCAAAGACTGAAATAATCTATTCTTTTAACACAAAGACAAGAACTAATGCAAGCTCAAAGACTTGCTGCTATTTCTTATCAAACAGTAATTTTCCTCAAGAATAGACGCAAGCTCAAAGACTTGCTGCTCCTTCTAGAGATTTTCCTATTTTAATTAATCTTCTCTACTTGCAGCTCAAAGACTTCAAATCAGATTGGACTAAGCTCCTTTAGAAACACTTGGCATAGAAGAAATAAAAGATTCAAACTCAAACATGTAGCTCAAAGACTCAAAACTTGAGTAGTCCTTCTTTATTATTTTTTCAAAAACTTTCAATCCACATACATAAGCTCAAAGACTTCTTGCTGTAAATTTGGCAGAGTTTTTGCTTGCTTTCCAAAAGATATATTTACAATGGACCTCTCCAGTATTTATAGAAGAGGAGCCTTGAGAAAAAGGTGGGAGGATCCTAACTAACTTGAGAGATTCTCTCAACCACCAAGACTCCTTCAATAAATAACTGAGACTTCATTAATTAACTAAGAGTTACTCTAACTAACTAAGACTTATTCCAACTACAGTCCTAATCGGACATAACTTGTAGTTGCCTTACATGTAATTACAAAATTACAAGTAATGTGTAACTTGTATTTTACAAAAATTACTTTTACATGTAACTTGTCAAAACGAAATTACAACTAAAGATTATAAAAGAGAGAAAATTCAACTAAGTGTTGAAAAACACTTAGGTTGCCTTTTGTGAAGACATGAATCCTTGAAATTTCTGGATGCTCGCTTGTAGTTCTTCGGGATTCGGTTCATGAGTGTTCTTAGCAACTACCATAGTCTTCACAATAGTGTCGTGACAGCGGAGGAGCGCGGAATTGTCTCTATCCAGGATGGACTGGATCTCATGCAAAAAGGCTTGATGTTTCATCAATGCTTGAATTGAAACTGCCAAGAATTGTTCACTCCTCCATTCACCATGAATCCTCATCTGTAAGTCCGCAAGAACTTCTTCTTCTGGAATTAGCTCTCCATCCTGACTTACTATATTGCAAGAAGCCCTTTCACAATGTGAGACAATACCTTGATAAACTTCATTCCGGAATCTCCTTGCATCACTGATCTCTTTGATGAGGGACTTAAGAACAAGGGTTTTGTTTTCCATGAGTTCCTCAAATTCCAAGTACATGACCCTGGAAGAGATGATGGCGTGCTCCTGCAAAATACTCAGCTGTTGTTGGGGCATGGTACGCCAGATTGCCAGACTTTTCTCAACACTTTCCAGATTCTTTTTGAAAGTGTTAGAAGTCTGATCCAATTTCTCCTCAATGGTTTCCAGCTTAGACATTATTTGAAAAATGTCTTTTATCACTTGCACGCATTGATCATGAAGGTGATCAATCCAGGAATCCAGTGCTTGTACTTTTTGAGCAGCCCTTTCTACTCCACGAATCGATTCTTGGGAACCGAAAGAACCTATGGAGTTACTCCCTTCAGCAGCAGGTTTTGTGATTTTATTGATGGCTGCCATGAGCTGTCGGTTTTCTTCTTCTAGCTTGTCTTTCTTTGCAAGAAGATCGTCACACCTTTGCACTAGTGAAGCAACAGAAAACTGAGCATCATGTTTAATGACTTCATGTGTTTGCTTGCCCAATTCTACCCTTGTAACCTTATAATCAGCAGCTGACATTTCATCAAGTGGTTTATCTGCAATAGGTTCCACAATTTCAGCTACTTTCATCTTGTTGCTATCAACAGTTACCCTGGAAATAGTCTTCGCCTTCTTAGCAACTTTGGATCTGGACTGTTTGAGTTGCTGGTAGTCGAAGGCATCAGGTGAGATCTCTTGCTTCTTTCTTTTCGGGGTGAAAGAACTAAGCCATGGAAGCAAAGTCATCAACTCACTTCCTGTAACAGCTGTAGGCAAAGGAGAAGCAGTTTCTGTTTGAATCACTGTGGTCACCCTGGGAGGAATATCTGTTTGAATAGCGACTATGTTTTGCTCAGTTACCAACGGACATGAAGATTGCCTCATGAATTCTTCAAAACCAGAAGTGGAAGTATCAATTTCTGATAACTGAATGCAAGTGGGATTATCTTTAGGAACTTCCAACACACTTTCTCGTTGTTGCTCAGGAGAAGGCCCGTATGCTGAAATGGGAACTGCATTCTGAGGAGACTCATCAATGAGCAAATTAGGAGGAGAAAGAGGCGTCTCAATAGAAACTGGAGGAGTGACCTCATGAGGCGTGTCTGAAACTGGAGACTTAGGCGCATCATCAGATTGCTGCCCCTCTTCTGGATTATCCAGATCGATCACGCGAACATGGAACCGTGATTTCTCCTTCCCATGAGTAGTTGTCTCCTTAGGAGGAAGCACTACTGCACGACTAACTCGTAACTTGATCCTTGTGCTTGAAGATGAAGCACCCTCCTTATTATCAATCTGAATCTCAGACTTTCGTCCAAGAGGCCCTGTAGAATCATCTTCTTTACCAACCTTGATTTTGATAAGTCTAACAGCATTGCTTTTCAACCATGCGTTAGTGTTGGCCAAGATAGGCTGAAATCTGTCAAGAATGGAGACGCACTCTTTATGTGACCATTGGATCAAAGGAAGTGGAGCTTCCTCAACCCTCCGTGAAGTGTATTCAGGATCAAGTATACGCCCATCATCAATCATCCCTTGTGGGATATCTGCCAAGTTCAAGTCAACAATTTGCTCAACAGTGAGCCTGCAGTAATCCATCTTCAGGACTTCAGCTTCTGTGCGGAGATCTGCCCAGATGTCTTCAATGCGATGAACATGTATAAAGGATTTTTTGATCTTTTCCTTCATACCTCTATAATCAAAATCAGCTCTAGGTTTGAACCTCTTAAGCTTGATTTCCTGCAATTCAACCTCCATGGCCTTAGCCTTCACAGATGTGACAAGGGAGTATCGACCAATTTTCAACGGATTTGTGCTGGAGATCCCCATTCCAACCTTGTGTCTAGCAGACTGAAGAGTATGAACAGCCATAATCTGTCTACCCAACTCCATAAGAATTATCCTATCGGTCGGGTATCTTGGTAGCATGTATGGTTGTCTATCATAGCACCCAATCCTCATGTAGGTGAAGGTGGGAAATTGCAGGAATAAGCACCCATACTCAGATACCTTGACCCATGCCTCATCTGATACTCGCTTATTTCTGAGATCTATGTCAAATTGACACATAAAATATCCAAAGAATGCGTCTTGGACTCTTCTGAAATGTAGTCTGCTAGGTTTCAAAGGCAGCTGGTCATAATATTCCCAAACTGGTATGAGAGAGCGATCACCCTTGGTAGAAAGACCTGGAAAGTGTCTAAGTGATGCTGCTAAATATACCAAATAAGAATTCATAAAGAAGGTCATAGTGGTAGGAACCGCTGCAAGTTGTTCGCACAAAGCATCGCTGATGATTTCACCCCATGAAATGTGATGCGACTGCCGTATGAACATGATGAATTGATACATCCATGGCTCAAAGACATTAGAGTGCTCAAGGCCTAACATTCTGCTGAGAAGAGTGATGGTGTCCCCTATCTCCCACTTGAAATCACAACGGTACAACTTTGCCCATCTTGAGAAGGAAGGACGTGGCTCATGAATCCACCTATTGATGTGGCGCTTGCAATCTTTTTCTCTTTTCACATAATACTCTGCTGCACTTTCTTTGGTGATTTCCATGTAAACAGGTGCAGGAGGTATTTTGAAGACCTTCTCTATTGTATCCGCATCAACACGAATTATGGCTTCACCATCATCATTTTTTATGACTCTTGACTCTTTGTCAAAATGATGGGCGCATGCAAGAACAAATTCAGGTTCTAGGGCAGCCACTGGGAAAGAAGACGCATGATGGATATGGCTGTCCAACAGCCGCTGCAAGTTGTTATCTTGTGGATCTTCTACCCTGTGAATGAATTCTGCCATATCAACATGCCCTATTTCTGTGTCCCTGATGCGATCCAATGGAGAGGATACCTGGGAAGGTGTAACCTCATTCTGGTATTTGTCATATTTGTATTTCATTTTCTTTGGAGTTGGCGATGCCGGCAAATCTGACATTGATTGCGAACGTGGAATGCTGTGATGAAGACTTAAAAGGGTTAAGGCCACATCATAATTAGCCGCAAATATCATTCTTTCTTTTTTCAAATGGGTAAAACTTTGATCTCTGAATTTCACGGTTTTGTGAGAAGAAGAGAGAAGACATGTAGAAATGGGAAAATCTTGACTTTGACCAATTTCGGATCTTGGGGGAATTTTCGCAAGTATACAAGTTGGAAAGTACATACATGCAATCGGGATTTTAAAACCCGAATACAAGTATACTTGTAAATTCGAAAACAGAGAAACGGATGAAAAATGGGATTTTGACTTGCGGGAAATGATGGAAATGGAAAGTGCGGATATGGGGAACGTGAATGGATAGAAATGGGAATATCCGGGATAGTCATTTTCATGAAAATGGGAAGATCTTTTCAACATGTAATCCGGTTTTTAAAACACGAATTTGCAAGAGAGAGGTATTTCACATTTTTCAAGCTTGGAAATTTAACCAAAAATGATTAAATTTCTCAACCGTAAGGGAAGAACAAGAATTTCCAGTGAACTTGTAATCGAGATTAAAAATCCCGAATACAAGCTAAGATGGAATTTTGAGAAGAATAATGCAATTTAACAATTGCATTTCAAAGGGAAGATTTGTTTTATGAAAACCAATTTTAAGGGAAGAACAACACATGTGAAGAATGTAATTAATAACGAAAAATGAAGAAAACATGAAAATAAAAAGAAGAGAAGAAAGGAAGAACATACCTTGATTGGAAAATCAAAATGCTTCTCCAACAATGCAATACTTCTTGAGATGAAGAAGCAAAACTGAACTTTTAAACCCTTATCACGTTTTTGTGAAAATGCCCCCAAAAATGGTAGCAATCTTAAACTTGCAAGAGTAAAATGCCAATGAAAGTGTTCATTTCAAGTTTGTTGAAGCAAAACGATCAAGGTATTTGCTAAAGCAATAATACCAAAGGTGTTTGAAGAGGTATCAATGCCAAAGGATTTAAAACGCAGCCAAGAGAGTCACGTTTTTGTGAAAAACGTGGTATTCATTACACATTACACATTCAATGCACCATTAAATGGTGCGAAACTTCTCTTACCCTCCACGCCTTAGGAAGAAAGATCAAAACGATCTAGGAGTGTGCGAAATTTTAAAGATTCAACCCCTCAAAACGTGGCATTAATGATTCACGTTAGGAAAAAACGTGGTTGCTGTTTTTAGGGTAAAAACCAGCGAATTTGTCCTTGGAATGGCATGATAGATGTCCAAAAATGCAAGAAGATAGGATACAAACCCAAAACGCCTCATTCATCCAACGATTCATCCATGAATTTCGCTTTGAAAAAGTTCAAAATCGCTTCCCTCTTGCATTTCGGGTTTTGAAAAACAAATGACAAGTTCGATTTCTTCAAAAGGAAGCAAATCGGGTTTTAGATATAAAATGACAAGTTCGATTTGCACTTTTCCCTCTTTCATTCTTAAAATCGGGTTTTGGATATAAAACAACAAGTTTAAAATTTTCACCTTTTCACTCATTAAACCAAAATCGGGTTTTTTTGGACAAATGACAAGTTTAAAAATTGTCAAAAATGAACTTTATGTTAAAATCGGGTTTTAAAAGACAAACTGCAAGTTTAAAAATACTTGTAAGGGGGAAATAAAATCCCTACAACAAGTATTAAACACTTGCACACATGTAATGGGGATTTAAAATCCCTATTACATGTAAAACCCATTAAAGTAGGGGTTTTTTGGACAAACTGCAAGTTTACTTGCAGTTGAGCTAAAAAACCCCTATTTTAACTAAAAATGACCAAAAAACAACAAAAAGATAAAAACATTAAATGGGAAACTTAAAATAAATTACAAGTGACATATTTGAAATAAAAAATGCACATGTAAGTGATAAAAAATTCCCCTACAAAGACCACAACAATGAATATCATTAAAACTTGCAGTTTGAAGAAAATTCTCCACCTGCAGTCTGGGTTTTAAAACCCGAAATTGAAGGAAAGGCATGGCAAACGAACCCAGAATTGGACGAAATTTGAAACGTAGTTCGAGAATGGACTGAGGATTAAGCCAGTCCAAGGATTAGTCAAAATTTCACCTCGGGGAGCGTGCCATAGAGTAATAATTTTTATTTTTCATAAAAATTCCATCGTAGTGGTCCTTCATTTTTGGAAACAAAAATGAGGACAACAGATACTTCAGTTGGTTTCTTCATCATTCCACTTTGATATTCTGAGATTAGTTACTCTAAAAGGTATGTCGGGCTCATACCCGAAGGGAGCCTCGGTCAGGGGCACATGCCAATTAGAGTAAATAATTATCTGCACATGAAACAAACACATTAGCATAAACATTTCTTTCTCCTGAAGCAGTGATTTGTGTCTTTATCTTTCCCGCCCTTTCAAAACAGAAATAAGATAGGATATGATAAATGAAATTTTGTAGGAAAATCTTTCATTGCTTAGATCTGTTGGATCTAACACCTCTTCTCTTTTGTGCAGGAAAGTAGGGGTTTTTTCAGAATTTGAAGATCGAGAAAACAGTCATAAGGGCAACGGGACAGCCAAAAACCAGTCAAAGCAACCCAAGGCAATGACTGGTTATCCTTACACTCACTATTTGATTCTATCCTTTTCTGTTTTGGATATGTAGGAAAGATAGAAATGCTAAGCTCACGGCTTGTGTGAGGTTTTAAGAAATTCAGTGTATGTATAAATATGCTTCAAATGCATGAACTCAATTTGTAATCTATCATTGTTCAATACGAATGAAAATACCCCCCTTTTCTTTTTTAACACTGCAATGTACCTTTTTGTAAATGCAATCATTTGATAAAAATGCATCCTTTGGCTAAAATTACATGGGTAATGAAATTTTAGGTAACATTTTGGCGACTTCTACTGTATGTATGCCTGCTATACAGGACCCAGTAGCCTTAGAAATCCATTGGGCAGTGAGTCTTTTAGGAACAACTTTGGACTAAGGTAAATAGCTGAGATAAAATAGTGTAAGATAGAATTCTGAGTGCAGATTTATGGCTCTGGATAGCTTGGCTCCCCTATCCTGAGGGATAGGTGTATACTCAGAATCTTATAGTGGACTATTTTGTTTGAGCTATCTATCAGATTTGAATATTTACAACAGCAACTCGTGTTCAAAACACTTATTGAAAACAGGGAAACTAAAAGTTAGCTAGACATTAGAGATACTAATAATAGGCAAGGTAGTATGAAGTAAGAGGGCTGGGTAATGAGGTTTTTCATTATGTATGCATGTTGAGTATACTCCAGCATATAGAATGCAGGATTTGATTACACAACCCTCTTAGTTGGTATGAACGTACTATTATTAGTATTCCTACTGCCTAGTCAACTGCTAACTGTGCAACAACACTTAGGAGCACCGAAACTGAAAGTAAATAGTGCAGCAGCACTTTATTCAACCACTAATCTATTACTTATAAAATAGGATAGACCTCAAAACAAGGTTTGAGGTAAATACCATTTACCGGTAATGGCAAATTTTCCCCTTCCAGTGTGGCCAGCTGAAAAGCATTGTGTTCCTTGCATTCTGTTATGACAAACGGACCTCCCCAAAACAAATCAAACTTGGTGTGCTTGCCTGGTCTGCTCTTGAGCTCATCCCACTTGAGTACGATATCTCCCACATTGAATTCCCTGGCTCTAGCTTTCCTATCAAAACTCTTCTTCACCTGCAACTGTTGAAACTCCATTGTTTGTCCCGCTTTTCTCCTACTTTCCTCCAATTCCATTAACTGTGCATAACGCACTTGCATAGGATCTTCTTCCTCAAATAGCACCATTTGAGCGGCCATATCTAGTGCTGGCAATTCTGTTTCTATTGATAACCTTGCTTCCTTCCCATAAACCAACCGATAAGGTGACTTTCCAATAATTTGCTTTGGTGTGATTCTGTCCACCCACAAGGCTGCCTTCAGCTTTGAATGCCAATCACGCTGATTCTCTTGCAAAGTCCGTTTGATGATTCTGATTAAGTTCTTATTCGTGGATTCTGCCAATCCGTTACCTTGAGGATAATAATTTGAGCTAGTATTGAGATATATGTTGTGTTTGATAGCCCAATCAGTCACCCTTAAGCCTACAAAAGCGAGTGCATTGTCTGACACTATGGAGTCAGGAACTCCAAACCTGTTCACAATATCATCATAAAAATTAAGAACAGCCGTCTCATTAGCATCCTTCAGTGATGCAGCCTCAGTCCATCTAGTAAAATAATCGGTTGCAGTGATTATCCACCGGTGGCCTGTACTTGACGGTGGGTTAATAGGACCAATGAAATCAACACCCCACCTGTCAAAAGGTTGTTCTGCTTTTATAGGATGTAACGGTAATGCTGGCAGCCGTTCTTTCCCTGCAAACATAACACATTTAACACACTTCCTTACATATGCGTGACAGTCTTTGAAAACATCTGGCTAATAGTAACCAGCCCTTAGGATTTTATATGCAGTAGTCCTGGGAGAGAAATGACCTCCCAAATGGCCATCATGGAATTCATGCAAGATTTTTGTAATCTGATTTGAATCAATACATCGAAGGAGGACACCATTGTGATCTTTCCTATACAATATATCATTAATCAAGACAAAAGGAACTGATTGTAATCGATAGTACCTTCTTTTTGCCTTATCTAGGTTTGCTGGACACTCACTAGTCTTTAGAAAGTGAACCATATCCTGCAACCAGCTTGATGTACTGTTATCATCAACCATCAAATCAATCACCAGAGCTGTTTCTACTCCTTCTTCTTTTCTTGAAATTTCATTTGTAATAATCTGTTCACACAAGCCTCTTCCTCTAACCAATTTGGTGACCTGAATGTCTAAGTCGTATTCCATAACCCGTGTTATCCAACCAGCTCTTTTCTCACTGAGATCCTTACTGAGGAGAAACTCTTTTACACTTGGATGAGCAACCTTCAGGTGTATCCTGTTATGAGATAACAAGTGCCGAAACTTTTTAAGGCTCTTTACAACAGCAAGGACATGCTTTTCAACAAAGCTATACCTCTGCTCATAATCTTCCAACCCTTTGCTAAAAAACACAATAGGCTGTTCCAATCCTTCTGTGTTTTTCTGGACCAACATTGCAGAAATAGCCTCATAACCACCATATGCATACAAAATGAAATCTTTGCTAAAGTCTGGATTTACTAGAGCAGGTGCTGCTGCAAGTGACTCCTTGATAGTTTGAAAATTTAGCTTTGCTTCTTTTGTCCAGTGGAAAACAGCATTCTTCTTCAGCATGGCTGTAAGTGGTTTCAATAAATCTGCAATATTAGGCAAGAAACGCCTAACGAAATTAATCCTCCCAATGAAAGATTGTAATCCCTTCTTATGATGCGGCAGGGGTATCTCCAAGATTGCTGCTATTCTTTCCGGATCCACTGTGACACCTTGCTTAGAAACAACATAACCCAACAAGTTTCCTTCATGAACAGCAAACATGCATTTCTTAGGGTTAAGTGAAACACCAAACTCCTTGCAGCGCTCAAAAATCTGCCTTAAGTGCCCAAGATGATCCACGGCCTTCTTAGAATAAACTATGATATCATCAAGATAAACCAAAACAAACTGGTACATCAGATTACTAAATGCCATATCCATGGCTTTCTGGAATGTTGCCCCTGCATTGGATAAACCAAAGGGCATTCTTTTGTAGGCCATAGTACCCCATTTAGTGGTAAAAGCTGTTTTATACTGGTCTTCATTTCTGACCAGAATTTGGTTATATCCCGAATAACCATCTAGAAGTGAGAATCTTTCCGAACCAGCCACATACTGCAATATTTGTTCCATTGAAGGAAGGGGATGCCTATCCTTCAAGGATGCTCTATTCAGATCTCTGAAATCGACACATAATCTAAGCTCTCCATTCTTTTTCCTAACAAGTACAAGATTGGACACCCAGCTGGTGTGTTTGATGGGAAAGATAATGCCACTTTCAATCAGCCTAAAAACTTCCTTTTGCATTAATGGCTCTATCTTTGGGTTGATAGGACGCTACCTTTGTCTCACTGGCTTAGCATTTGGTTCTAACTCGATGGTATGCTGTGCTAATTCAGGATTGAAACCTTTCAAATCACCATATTCCCATGCAAAAATGTCTGCAAACTTTTGAAAAAGCCGAACATATGACTCCTTTTCAGTAGGGGAATTCACTTTACCTATCTTTAAGCTTTTCTCGGGTGCAACCTCCAACTCTTCATAATGCTCTTGCGGGACCATCAAACTGGTCTTATTCTTTTTAGCTTGATCATCCGAATTAAAAATTGACTCCAAGGTAACAAGACCCTTGGGCAATTTATTTGACTTCAGTTGAATGACTTGATCCCCATATTGTTGCTGAATTCTGTTCTGATTTGAGGCAGCGAACACATCTTCCTCCAATAGGAATTGTAAAATTTGTTCATCTGATTCAAACACTTGCCAATTAATATTATTATCCGGAATTGAGGGCCGGATAATAATCTTGATATGCTGCTGATCACAGGTCCCTTTTATACTGTTTGGTATATCATATTGGGCTCCAACTGCAGCTAACCGATCAGCATGCTGATTTCTACTTCTTGGAACAGCTACAATGTTAAATGCATCAAAAACTTCAATGGAATCCCAAACCCTGAGCTTGTATGCTTTTAAAGTATCATTTTTTACTGCATTCAAACCTCTGACTTGATTAACAATTAGCTCACTATCACCATGCACCTTCAGGTTTTTAATTCCACACTTTCTCGCCCACTCTAAACCTTGAATCAGCCCTTCATACTCTGCTGTATTATTGGTACAGGCAAAACCAAACTTGAAAGCTGCATAATATTTCCCACCCTTAGGTGAAACAAGCATAACCCCACCTCCTGAACCATTCCTGCTTCGTGACCCGTCAAAGAACATCTCCCAAACATCATTCTGAGATTCAATATTAGCTTCTTGTCCTTTAACCAGATTAGGCATAATTAAACCAGCTTCTTGAAACATATAGTTTCCCAAACCAGCATCCACAAGGATACTAGTTTCATCCTCCAAAACATTCTTTGCTGCCCATTGATCTAACAGGACATCCGGTATTTCACTGACCTGAGTTACAGGCTCATGAACAACTGTATACTCATCATGCTCAAAAATCATACAATTAGCATTAATGATGTTAGGCGTATAAGGCTCTATATGATTCTTAGACAACAATTCGGATTGGATAGTCACTTTGGTTCCATATCTAGTTCGGAACAGCATGTGTGACCAATCAGATGATAAATATCCTCCTATTTTGGCAGTAAATTCTCTTGACAAACACAGGGCAAAATATGGGGGCAGATCTATGACATAAATATCTTGAGATATAGAGAAATTAGGACAAGCATGTGAGGTTAAACTAGCATCTTTGATAAAGCCTATAGTCCTAACAGCCGAACCATCAAGCTGTACTATGCCTTTCTCTAATAAATCATATTTCAGACCAAGTTGGTCAGCTATCTTTTTAGGCATAACAGAGCATGTAGCTCCGCTATCCACCATGCAGTTGTGTACCAAATTATCACCAATAATAAGAGAAACGTAAAACGGGGGAGGTTTCACGCTCTTACCTTGGATTGAAGTTGCTTCTTTATTGCTGTTCCCCTTTTCATCATTCTGGACAATAGTATTAGTCAACACAGCCTCCTTACCAGCATCAGCAAATGTCACCTTAGGAGGAATTTCTTCGTTCAATGCCTTCTTCAAACTATTAACTTGTCCAGGAATAGCCAAAGAATCCCACATGCTCATGGTAACATTCATCTTTTTCATGGTGTCCACAATGCTGTAAGGTACAGCTGAATGTACTTTCTGTTGTGTCTTGACAACAGACGTATCTGCATCCTTTTGAAACTGCTCCTTAGCTGCTGCAACAGGTACTTTCTTCAGAATGCTTGGTATTTGTGTGGATTTGAATGACGATTCTTCGGTTGCAGGTCCTTTACCTCTCTCTGATGTTTGGCCTATATCAAGAGCTCTTTTCTTAGCTCGAGTATTGGCTGCAATCGGTGAATCGCCATTCATGCCATTGAATTCTTCACCTTGCCAGTTAAGAAAACCAGTTTCCATAGTATGCATATCCTACTGTTGTTCAGGCGCAGCTGGAGGTATATCCGGTTGTGAGCTTGCAGCATTTTGTACCATGAGAGCTTGATTTATCATGCCATTAGAGCATGTAGACTGATTATGAGCTTGGTTGCAGGGATAACACCAGTCTACCTCTGATATTAAATTGTATTGAGCAGGTACAATGTCTCTTACTGCATTTGCAGCATTCAAGGGTGCTGGATTGTAAGGCTGATAAGACCTTTGATTAATATTTTGCCTCGCACCTTGGTAATTATTCTGATAAGGCTGTCTATTCTACTGGTACTGCTGATTGTAGCCTTGACTTGGTTGCTGAAAAGTTGGCCTTGGAGCTTGGTAATGCTTCTTAATACTTGTCAACTCATTTCCCAGAGTCTGCAAAATATTTTCTATCTTTTGCTGGCTGCTCCTTATCTCATGTATTTCATTTGACGTGCCTGCTACCGTTGTCTCTTGAGGAACGGCAATAGGCATTGCTGGTATAACAGGCAAAGAGGCAAGAGGTGGTATATTAATTGGCATGTCAGGTTGAATAGCCGGAAAATAAGGCATTGGAGGCCTAGGTGCTATCTTACCAGCCTGTATGAGGCTATTCTCTGCTCTAATAGCAATGCCAAAGGCTTGGGGCAGCGAAGTACCACCCATCGATTGAATCATTACTGAGATATCACTATTCAAACTTTTCAGAACATACAAAAATGCATGTTCTGCACTTGGTCTTACCGCTGCTGGTATTCGTTTCCATGTCTTTTGAAAACGAGAGTTGAAATCTGTCATCTGCTCCTGAGGAGCACGCTTGATAGTTGTGAGCTGTTCCACCAGGGACAAGTGATCAGACTTGTCTTCAAAATACTTGGTTAATAGATCCCCAAGCTCATCCCACGAGTTAACTGACCCCACAACCAAAGTTCTGAACCATTCTAAAGCTTTTCCTTTCAAGGATGCTGCTAACAATTTTACAGCAACATCTTCTTCTGTAACATGGTGCACATTACATAAAGTTGCCACATCACGGATGTGGTCTATTGCTAGTGTTTGGCCTTCTCCAGTGAAATCTGGTAAGCCTTTTAGTGCCGCCAAAGGCACATCATGATGCTGGGCAAAATTCAATGGGCTTCCTTGATTGAAAGGCACGAAAGCAAAGGCTCTTGGTAAGGCCATAGCACCAAGCTGAACTGATGTACTTGCTGCAGCTGAGCTTCCTCCTATAAAAAATGAAAAATTAAAAGGAAGAGAAGCAGCAACTCTACAAGTAGGTGAGGCTGAATGTCTATCTCTTCGATTTTTGTTTACATCTTTACCTCTTCTTTGATAAACTCTTGTAGGAGGTAATGACTTGCCTCTTTTTGTATATATAGTTCTTTTGGCTGATCTTCCTTGTCTTTTCGGTGAAGAAAGCTGCAAATATTCAAAGTTTGTGGAACTTCTAGTTTCAATTCTTCTCATAAGGCAAAATAATTATGCTCACTTGATCTTTTTACCAGGGAGTCGCCAGATACACCTGAAAATAACCTCTTACAGGTCTTTATTATGCTGACAGTGTATCAAAATCAGCATAAAGTATGAAAATGGACTTCCTTTAAGGTCCCATCGGGCGTGCCAAAACTGTTAAGGCACAAATTTGCACCCTACTAAACTATAAGTTTAGCAATCTGGCCTAACATGGGATTCACTTCTGCATGTGGGCAATGCATAACCTGAAATGAAACCTCCGGTTCCTAGGCCGGTTCCTATTGGATAATTACCTAATACTCTCGAGTATTGGACTAACTTTGCAGGGTAAAGGATAAGAAATTATAGAAATGGAACTTAAAACTGAACTAAAATTAACTAGAACCTGGTGATACACCAAAATGTGAGAGATAAATGATAAAAACCGATCTCAGTCTACAATATTCTACTTTAATTGATAAACACTTCTTTCCTGTTATAAGTTTGCATAAGTATTTCATAATAAGGTCTTGAGATGAACCAATGAGGAATAATAATGTTTCACTCAAAAATTTTGAACTTTAAAACACATACTATGACCTGCAAACATACACACGTTCCTATATTAAGGTACTGACTGAGACAAGTAAACAAGGAGCAATATAACTCACAAATTTAGCTTCATCAATCATGCTTGTACACAAAAAATTGGAAGGAAAACAAAGGTTTGATTCCATAGAAAATCGCTCCAAAAGATGCTGTCACATATATAATATCTCTAAATCTGAGTTACAGAATCCATGCAAAAGAAATGCTAAGGACAAGAAAGTTGTCTCTGAAAACACTGTTCTTGCATAAATCTGAACTAACTCCAAATCAAGTGTCTCGAGGCACTAAGTACAAAAACTCTCCAACTGATTGGGTCGGATGCAAGAAAAGGGCCTCAAAAAGAGGAGTCTAGAAGACACCAAAAAGGGCTACAAACATGGAAAAGTCTTCTTTAATGAATAACCAACCCAAAAGACCACTAGAAACAGCCTTAAAAAGCTCAACCAAGTAATAAAAGCTCCCCAAAATGGTGAAAAAGTCCAACTTCGACCCTTTGCCTAAAAGTGCTCCAACCTCCCTAAATTCACTCCTTTTGATTTCAAACAACCTCATGTTCCTATAAAAACGTTCTTGTCTCCAAAATTATCTCAACTCCTTTTGAATATTTCCCAAGTGGTTATGCATGCTCCTATATGCTCTCTTTATGTCTCCAAATTGAAAAGATTTCTTCAATGAGAGCCTTATCTCTCCAAAATTAACTCATCTTTCAAAACTAAGTCAAAAGACTTAGTCTCCTTCTTGCACATGGATACACCTTTTACATTTTAAATAATAATATTTAATTACAATTTATAATTATATTGTAATTAAATACCTTTTACAAAGAGATACAGTTTTTAACAAAGAAAGAAAACAAAAACATATAAAAAAGAATAAAATAAAACATATTTGATATATCGATGAAAAATTTAGGCATTTATTTTATCAAATATGTTTTATTTATTCTTACTTTGTATATTTTTGCAAAGCCCAGCGGACTTGAGGGAGAATATAAAAACTACAAAAGGCTTTTTGTGAAAACCCTAAAAGCTTAACACTCCCATCGCATATTTCTCATTTTGCAAAATGAAAACAACTTAAGAAACTCTTAGAGGGTTTGAGACCCTTTGGTGCCGCCATTGATGTCCTGATTTTTTCATTGCTCTGTGAAATCTTTGATGAAGGATATATGTTTTTACTGGTGTTGCCACCCAAGACAAATTTGATTGCAGATTTTTAAAACAACCCGGGTTGCGACTGTGTATTAAAAGACTTTTCTTGAAGGCATGCTGGATTTTTCTGAATCTTCCTTTAAAAACAAGTCCCATTTTCTACAGGTATGAAACGGCTCCTTAGCTGCTGCATTCTCTGTTAATATGCCATTGTTGGAAGTACGAAGGGGGTTTTTTTGTTATAATACATCTTCTCTTTTGTTTCTTCGAGATCTCAAATCTGTGTAAAGCCTTTTTAAAAAAAACCCATTTTGTGTGTAGCTTACAATCATTGCATTTCGTGAGAAGACATTTTTGTGAAGAGTATTGTCAAACAATTCACGTGATTTGTCTGTTTTTCACATTTTGCATACATATTTACCAGGAAAATAACTTGCTGTGTCTGTTTTTCACATTTTGCACGCACATTTACCAGGAAAATAACGTACTGTGTCTGTTTTTTACATTTTGCACGCACATTTACCAGGAAAATAACTTGCAACTACAACATCCGAGAAAAATTATCGGACTATACCCTTGTTCTGTTCTAAAGCTCCCATTTTGATATACAAATTCATCGTCTCCATTGTAATTCCCTGAGATGCAACCATAGGAATATGATGGAAAGGTCTTCTCAGTGTTTGTATATATCGTTCACCACCTAGAACTGTTACAGGATAGATCTTAATAATTCTAGCACCAATAGCATGAGCATTGAGTACCTCAGTTGGTGTCATTGCACCTGGGATGTATAAAATACACGTGTCTTTGAAAACCTCTAGAATATCACTGACTAGTGCAGGGCTCATGAGGAATTTAGCTCCGACCAATTCAGCACTTTTTGCATCTTCACATGTTAATACAGTACCAGCCATTGACATCTTGGCTTGAGACTATGTGAGTCTTAGAGACTTGCAAACTCTCAAAAATATTAATTAGAGTTAGAGCATCTCCTCATTTTGCTTAAAAAGTTCATATTTATTTCCATAACTCAGCAGAGCACCCAATCACAGCTGAGGGATACTCAAGCACAAGTTTTGCTATCACCTGCACTGCAATGCATTAGGTGTGGTCATCGTTATCTCCAACACAGAAATACCTTCATCCAGTGCCATGCGTGCTGTCTCTAGTGCCAGTCCTGGACCTTGTTCTGTTCTAAAGCTCCCATTTTGATATACAAATTCTACCAGGGCATTTCTAGCTGGACCCCCTTCAGATCCTTGTAGGACCACGCGAATACATCCTTGTATTCTAGGAAGATTTTGAATGCTGCAGCCTTCAGCATCGAGCTCCAATTGTCGCCTACCCAGATATTTCAGGGATTGGCAGTGTCTCCCAAGTTTGTCTCCTTCACGGTGGGGTCTTCGTACCCCATTGGCCTATCCTTCTAAAATTCGTATGCCGGAACATCATTTACTTTGGCATCTCCCTCCTTGTACTTTGTGTATTCTGGCGGAAACTCCTCCTTGCCTGGCTCGTCCTCAATCTGTAGCATGTGACAAATAGGGTGAAACACTTCATAGTCTTCCATTTGCCAGTGGAAGAGTCCATTCAGTGAGGAAGTGTCATCTTTTGAACATCCACCAAGTTCAAGCACTCCTTCCTTGTTTGGTTCCCTCTCGTCTTTACCTTCATAGGAGTCCCACTCCCATCTGTTTGAATCCTCCGAATCCGAGTCAGATGATGCAAGTTCCTCGCCGACAACCTGGGTCCTCAGATCAATGGTGTACTTCCGCCCCCCTTTCTCCATGGAAAGGGTGTTCTTCTTCCAGTCGTGGTTCACCTTTGCTATAACCAGCCACCCTCTGCCTAAGATGGCGTCCTACCCCTTCTTCTTGAGTAGGATTACCACAAAATCTAGTAGGAAGGGTTGTGTGTTGATTGTCACCGGCTGGGCCATTAGGGTGCCGAGTGGCTTGATGTCATGCTGGTCTACACCTACCAAGTTGAACGTGGGTGGCCATAGTGTTGACTTCCCGAGCTTCTTCCACGTATCCTCTGGCAGTACATTCACCCCCAAACCTCCGTCCACGATGGTGTCTTTGAGTATAGCCCCGAGAATTCCTATCTCTACTACAGCAAGATGCTGACCACTACTTAAGGCCAACAACATTGGGTTAGCCGAGGGGTTGACCGGAACTTCCACTCACGTCGCACATGAAGGTGCCTGCACAGTGGTTTGTATGGAACTAAAAATGGTGGTTCTCAACTATGGTATTGTCTCTAGAAGGTCGTTTACCCTTATAGGCACTTCCATCTGCAGTACTTGCCCAATTATGTTATTTTCGGCTTCCATACGGGATGATGTACTCACCACCTCGTTGTTCCATCATTCAGCCGTCATTTCATGCTCAATATTGGATTTTGCTTCCCGTAATCTCTCCTTCTCCGTACGGGGGTCCGGATAAGTGACCTTTTTGGTCTGAGCGCGAGTGATTGCCAATACTTCTTTCTCACCAGTCTTCTCAATGTTGAGGAGGTTAACTGCTAGCTTGGGGCAATATGTCTCATCGTGGTCTCCAGGACCACACCATCTGCACAAATGTTGTCATGCCTCCTCTTTATGGCAGTCCCGCGCAAAGTGTCCCCACTGGTTGCATGCCCAACACTGAATCATCGGTCGTCCCTTGGCATCATACTGCATCCGACTCCGATTATTGCTATTATTATTGTTGCCTCTTCCTCCCCTTCGGTTACCTCTGTAACTGCTAGATGATGCCGTGGTGTTGGCTTGGGGCTGCGATGTGCTTGTTGTCGCTGACGGCTGCTCCTGGGTGAAGAGCACTTGGTTCCCACATGTCTTGGAGTTGTAGGGACATTCTTTGGTAGAATGTCCCAACAGTTGGCAAATATCGTAGAA
The DNA here is from genome assembly GCF_030272615.1 of Cryptomeria japonica. Classification (NCBI taxonomy): domain Eukaryota; kingdom Viridiplantae; phylum Streptophyta; class Pinopsida; order Cupressales; family Cupressaceae; genus Cryptomeria; species Cryptomeria japonica. Next base: position 649,854,024 of record NC_081411.1, read on the forward strand.
GGCCTTTTTTGGACAAGAGCCTTGTGTGACCTTCCTCCTTACATTTTGTGCACCATACTTCCTCATTTATGTTGGTGCTTCCCTTCATGCTCTTGAATTCCTTCATCATGCGGTGCATATTTTTTTGAAGGGCTTGCACCTTTTTACTCGACCCCTCGTCACTGCTACTTCCGTCGGAGGAGGCCTCCTCTTCAAAGGATCTGTCTTTCTTTTTCTTGGATGTCTTCCCTTCACTCTCTAGGTCCATTGCCCAGTTATAGGCATCGTCGTAGGATGTGGGGGGTACAATTTTCATTATTCTTCTGAGTGATGATTTTAGGCCCTCCACAAACCATCTTTTCTTTAACCCATCTCCGGGCTGATTATCCATTCTCCCCAACAATTCCTTGAGGCATCGGCTATATGCGCGGATGGTCTCACTTTTCCCTTGCTTGGTGCTTAGGATTTCCGCTATAATTTCATTATCATCTCTGAGGGGTCGAAACTCCTTTTTGAAGGCTTTGTGTAATGCATCCCAAGTTGTCAGTTGGGTTTTGTCAACATCCGAGTACCAATCGATGGCTACTCCTCGTAGGGTGGTAGGAAATTGCACCACCCATTCGGCCCTGTCAACCACGCCATTGGCCGACCAGATTGTCTCACATGTATGGCCCGTACAGGGTCTTCTTTCCAATCTCCAGTGAACTTCGATAATTTTTGCTGATTCGCCATTACGTTTCTTGGTGGCAGCCCGGTCTGCCCTCCGAAACTCAAATTTAACCCTCCAGGCACTTGTCCTCCCGAAGGTACTCCGCCGAGATTTGGTCCGTTGGGTCCCACCCAGTTGCTCTGACTACCAGGGTTTGACGAGCTTGTCCCGAACAAATTGCTTCTACTACCGTGACCTTGTGTCCTCCTGACACCTTCGGTTGCATCGGTATCCTTGTCCTCTCTGTCCTCGGTCTTTGTCTTGTCTTCCCTCCTAGTCTCAGCACCTCTGTATGGCATGTACGGCTCTACCATACTCCCGTCACCGATCTCCTCCAATGTTAGGGAAAGGTCCCCCAACCGTTTCCTGGTGGTTTCTATTAGTGTGGAAACCTAGCCCTCACCAGAGCCATTGCTGCCATTTCCGCCGCTTCCCTCCTCGGCAATCCTCTTAAATCTTCTTCTTCGTTCTACTTCTTGTTTGAGAATTAATGCTTGTTGGGCGGCTTCAAAGTTCCCAATGTATTCCTTCTTATTTTTGTCCTTATTTAGTAGATTGGGCATTAATTCTAAATTCTCTTTATGCAATAGAACAAGACATCATATTGAAAAGAATGCTTTTATTAATTCATCCCTGGTATATAATGTATGTCACTATAGTGGGGGTGTTCTTGTTTTATTCTTCTCCGCTTGTACACATTCACGGATTATTCATCCCTCGGTGGGTTTCATTGCGCTCCTCTTGGCGCTCGTGAAACTCCCGCAGGATTTGCTGGCGTCGGTTCTCCCAATAAGTCTCTTCCCTGCGGCTTTGGAGAGCCAATAATGCTTGTGCCAGGAGGCTGGGCAAATTGCTCATCAACCGATTTACCGCCGGGCTTACACCAAGCGCACTCCACACAGCGTCCTCTGGAACATCCTCAGTGGTGGCTTCCCTTCGTATGTGTGTTTCAATTGCCACCTGGAGGATACAGGAGAAATCCTTCGTGAGTGCTAGTTCTCCATCAAATAGTTCTTCAGGTTCTTTGTTCGGGTTACTGCTTGTCCCTTTGGCCAATGGTTGTCCCATTATCCGTGTGCCATGTAGTATACTCCTGTGCTCCGGATAAATTTCGGCAACGGTGCCAAATGTTTACCCTCAGGGTGAACAGTTTAGAACATACAGATAGAACAGTCAATGTAGAATACTATTGCCATAGATATCAGATAAAACATAAGAGATGTTATTCCATTCATCATCATGTGTGTTCGTACAAGTTACCTTCCAAGGTATATAAAGGTACCGAGGGGGTGCGAGGACCAACCGTCGCACCCGTAACTACCATCCCTCAGTTACCGAACTAACAAAGACAAATACAACTGATTTAACTAGTTTTATTCTCATACAATATTGCCGCCAACAATGTTTTCCTATATGAAGTCTCTAGCTCTTGGAACTTAGCTCTTAGAGTGAATCAAGTCTCCAACGGATGTTGTTGTGTATCCATACAATGCCTTGAAAGGGCTCATCCCTATAGACATATGATGAGTGGTATTATAGCAATATTCACTTAAGTGAAGCCACTTAATCCATGCATTTTGTTGTCATGTGACATAATTCCGTACATTTTCCTCGCTATAATTCCTCTCCTTCAATCATACTCAGAAACTTTCTAGAACAGATGCATAGTACTATTCCACCTATATGAATTCAATATATTATCAACAAGTACTCCTCAGAATTTGCTAATATTCATCATGCATAGAAATACTTATGAACGCAGTGATATATTACATTTGCCAATGTGCATAAGTTTATTAAAGACATGATTGCAGCATAGGAAATTCGTACTAGGTTTGCGTGACCAGGTTGCTGCCTAAAGTCTTTCCTTTTTTATTTATTCCATCTAATCACCTTTCCTTAACTAATTCAAATGCATATCATTCCTAACTAAATATTAACACATCAGATTGATATTTATGCCAAACAAATTAGTATATGCCAACAAATCAGATCGATATTTAAACCATAGTTACAAAACTCAGACTTGGCACCAAGACTCAGCAAAGACTCGGCAAATTGAAAAAACCAAGAAATTTAAATTTTTTTGAGGATTTAAAACTTGTTTCATGCATCCTTTAATAAGTAAACATTAAAGACACAATAATCTCATCAAATAGAAGCACATACACAAGTATACGTTGATCACATAAGTGTAAATGCAAATCAACAACATGGGCTGTGGAATCTAATGAATCTAATTCATAAAATCTTCCCAATATTTGTGGAAGACCTGCAGACACTTTATAAACTCTGTATTGAAGTTCTCAATGTGATTCTAATTGGACTTCATCTTTGGCTGACAACTGCAACTCTTAACCCGACGGGCTGGTAGGGTCAAATTTTTGATACCGTTGTGAGATACCCTTACTAATTTCACCCCAAGTCCTTGTAATATATTCCAAACAATTATAACAAACATTTACAAAATGTCTAATGCTCAGAAAATAATATTTGCAGAGTAGACTTGGTTTGTGACCAGCTTGACATTTTATAAGAATTCAAAGTATTACAACATGGTGCACCTTATCAGCTGTGTCTTCCAACATATTTGCATTCAATCTTATTCAACTAAACAAAGATATTTGCACACTGAATAGAAACTAAATCATAATAAATGAACAGCTATTACTGGACAGATTTGTAGAAATAACTTTAATAAAGAATTTCATAAATCTGAGTGATATAAATATTGACCAATGTTGTTATATGGAGCCTAATCAGACTCGAAGGTTAATTTTTTCCCTTTTATCAGTGCAGCTTCTCCCCAAATTATTCAACGGGGGTTTTGGGGCAGCGCCCCCAAGACGGGGTCAAGGGGCAACGGCCCTAGCACACTCGTTGTCGCAGTACAGGGTGGGGTCGAGGGGTAGCACCCCCGTGAGGGTTTTTGGGGTTAGTGCCCCCAAAAGATCAGAAGACTTTTATTATTTTATAAAGGCGTAGGGAGTTATTTTTTCTATTGGCTAATATCTAATGATCAAAAAATAATATTTGTAGAATATCCATCAAAGTCCAAGGTTTGCGTTGGCTTTATCACTCCTCTTGTCCTTGAAATTTGTCTCTAATGGAGACCACTGACTTTTTAAATTTTTTTTGCATCTTTTTTACTTGCTAGGCGGCAAAGTCTAGGGCTCAGGACTCGGTGAGTCTGACAGACTCGCGAGTCTGCACTGACCCGACTAGACTCGGCCGAGTCTGAGTCTAGGGTCCTCTGGCCTTGGTAGAGGTCACCCGCCTCGGGACTTGCCGAGTCTGGGCCAAACTCTGCAAGTCCTGTAACTATGATTTAAACAAATTGGATTGATAACAAGTTAGACAAATTCAATCAGATCGTTAGACAAATCAGATATGATTAAGCAAATCAGATTGCTGATATGGAATGATCTAGGCATTGGTTTAATTTTTATTACAGATGCTAGGCATGGCTTATGACAATTGTTGAAGTACGCACAGTAACCATTATCAAAGACAGTGGTTCAAGTCTTCAAAGGACCGATTTACACAAAGTAAAAATTATGGTCAATGATATGCAACAAAGTCATATGCAGTGATTAATGTTGTGGAGTGGTGCAATTTGAAGAAATACGAGTTTCTAAAAGAGTATAAAGCATGTAAAACATAAAGTGTGATTTCATTAATCAAAGATGCAATTCACGTCCTTGACCAATATTCTTTAACAGCTCTGATTATTAAGAGATGCGAATATGTTTAAAAGCAAACAGTTTTAATTAAAAGTATTAAGGAAAAGCCATGTTGTCTTTACATTGGAAAGTCACAACCTTTCCATGAAAGTTTATATGAAGGATATAAAAGGAAGAATTTATATTTAATCATGGGGGAAATAAGGGGAAGAGGAAGAACTACATCAAAGGTGTGTAAGGTATAAATGTACATAAAAATAGAAGGAAGAATTATAAAGATGTTATTTTCAGTTTCAGCAATACTTAGAGTAAGAACATGGATTGGCAACCTAAATTCTTGCCCAAGGAAGAAGATAAAGATTCTATTCAAGAGATATTGATGGAAGTGTAGAAGTATGAACATGAGGCCACCAAAATTCTTGGTGAAAATCAAGAACTTCTTGATGAGTTCAAAGATCAAGTTTCCTTTCACGGTTTCCTAACATGTATTGAAGTGGGAAATCCTAACAAAAAGGGCCTCATAAATTACATAGGAAGGACAATTAAAAAAAGAGGAGATGATAGAAGCTACCAAGGAGTTGGAGAAGAACAAAATGTATGTTAAAGAAGAAGAAGAATTGGGGGTCACAAAAGAAGAGTTGGGAAAAAAGTTGTTAGAACCAAAAACAAATGATGATGAATTTGATAACACTAGTGCAAATGTTGGGATAGTTGAACTTGAGATCACTAATATACCTTCGGATGATGGGCATACTGAGAGCAGATAGGATGATATCTTTTTGCCATCTAGAGATGATGATCTCTTATCTTATTCCAACGTTGATGACACAAGTGGTTGTTGGTTTGATTTTCAAACCAGACCTAAGGAGGGAGTAGCTTATACTGATTTCGGTACTAATGACATTGGGGCAGATTCTGTTGAGATGGGTATTCCAAATAATAGAGCTGATTATTGTTATGACCCCTATTTGCTTGAATTAGGTTTTTTGAAAGGTGATGTGTTGAAAAATCAACCATTCATGAAGAGCTTAATGATCCTAGTTGTTCAGAACAAAATCAGAAATACATTAGACCATGGGATCTGGGTATTTTGACACCGAAATGCTTAGAGGAGCAAGCAATGGAGACATTTGATGATTCATTACTTGAGTAAATTGCTGACAAGCCTTCTATTTTGGAATTATGCATGGGAAAGGTTAGAGATGAAGTTGATTTTGGAAGTCATGATTCTGAAGACAAATCAGCAAATTCATTGAATGAGGTTGATATGGTTCACAAATTTTGAGGAATCGGGTTGAAAGTCAATGAAGATAAAGATGTTGCAGCAAGTAATGAGTCCAATACAATTATGATGTCAAATGATCATTTGAATAAGGCGGCTGATCTTAAGGAAGAAGTTATTTTTTCTTGTGCATCTATCAGGGACGATGGGTACTGTAATGTTCAACCTGATGTTAAGGAGGAAATGGCTCATGTTTCTTTCTTTCACTTCAGTGAAACGAGAGGATTTTGGTTTGACTCTTAGAACAAGCTTATTTGTAAAATTTCTTTGGATTCTAATGCTACTGTTATCTCATTTCAAGAGTCATGCATTGAAGATGACATCGAAGGAATTAATGCTTTTGAATATAAACCATATTTTTCTTTGCTTGAAGCTGATCTAGAGCAGAGACCTAATGACTTCAATGATTTGCGTTCTCATCTTACTGTGAAAGTTGAAAGGGAAGAGGCACTGGAGAGTTGTGGAAGCCATGGAGGCACAGTTGAAATGAATTCTGATTTCTTTATACATAACAGCAGTTCATCATCTTCCTTTGATCATGATTGGAAGAGTCAATTCTTGGTGGTGTTCGTTGATAACCCATTGTTTGAGATGGGTATTGACATGGGTCATTACAACCCACTTTTTGAGTTGGAGTGTGGTTCCCAACTTGATGATGATCTATGTCCACATCATGGGAATCATGAGTCACCTCATTTGGAGAGCCCATAGAAGGCTCAAGCCATGGTTATGGATGAAATAGTTGAGCACACACCTAGTGAACCAGCTAACAGAGATATGCGTGCATGTGAGGATGGAAACTTTTGTGACTCAGATTTGATTGTGCATTTAGCCATTCTTGAGGAGCTTGAGGATTCTACTTGTGTTGGGACACAATCCCATCACAATGAAGATTTCTTGGTGGGTTATGAGACTGCCCCAATTTTAGAAATTGTGACTCATATCATAGAGGCATTTCATGGTGATTGGTTTGCACGTAGAGGTGTGGAGTTGCAGCTGGTCTATGATCAAAGGTATGTAGATGAGAACATTTAGGACCACCACTTCAGTGTTGGAGGATGGCATGATGATGAGATCCTATCATCATATAACATTGGAGGTACTTTTTGCACCATCATAGGAATAATTTTCAGTTTGCATAGTGTTGACATGGCTAAAGTCGTATTGCTACAACTCTATCCGGCCAACACAGAATAGAATTTACTTGCTGAGTGTCCTGTCCTCTCTTGAAATAAGGAAATCCCTAATGCTATTTTAGTTGATCAAACAGGACAACCTCAAGGTTCCAAATGTCAGTTCTTGACTGCGGGATAACTCAACAGCGGATGTGTTTTGCTGCGAGCACAAAGGGCCTTACGTTTTGCAACAGATTGGTCTACATCCTAACATGTTGTGTTTCTCAAGTTGGGGAATAAAAGCAAAGGAGAAGGGTTTAGGAGACCTACAATTAACAAGAATAGTATGCGGGCAAACGGATTCAACATAACCAATACCTGCTTGGTCAGAATAACTCACAACCTCACAAGAACGGTGCAATCTTCAAGGGGACTTAGAAGATTTTCAAACTGTAGGTGCATGCCTAAGCACCCAATTCTAGCGTAGCTCAAACGGACACCTACAATTGAACTAATACACGATTTTAAAGGCTCAAACTAACCATACACAAGGATACACAATCAATATATCCCCAATGGTATGAACCTGAATCCATCAAATACCTGTACACCAAAAAGATCTATCTAAACTACTAAAGCAAACCATCCAAACAAACTAAAACCAAGATGATAAACACCAATTCAATGTCCATATATTGATTTCAGCTGCTATTACAACAATTTTTGCAGCATTTCTATACTATTCCTAAAATCTAACCTTCTACAAAAACTCTTACAATCTAACCATCTAAAAATATAACACTTTACAAGAGAAAGGCCTTTGCCTTTTATAAATTTTACAATTTAAACCAATGGCCAGGATTGATTGCATCCAACAGTCCTGATCTGCCTTCTAGAAGCCTGGCAACTTTCACCCATGCCCATTCAATTCTCAGTTATCCCCCCAACCACATTTCCAACTACCTACAATTGTTTGGCTTTAATCTGGTCAATTCGGTAGTTGAACATAACTGGTCCGTGTCCCTTTGTTTTGAATACATTAGGTAGGGCCCACAGGCAGTTGTTTACATCAAACAAGTTCAATTTTTAGAAACTGAATTTTTGGAATTAAATCCAGCTGTGTATCCTTCTGAGAATGCATATTTGGTAGCATTTTCTGTGTTCTTTGTCTTCGGTCTGGCTGGTGGACATCAATTTTGTGGTCCGTGGTGATGACGCGCTTCCCCATGCTTGGTGTTTTTATCTTGCACTCTGCATCTTTCCTTTCCTAACTTTGATTGTGATCAGGTCTTCAATCTGCATTTAAGTTTTCGCTTTAGCTCTTCTCGACATCGTCCTGCAAACAATCAATTTTAACTTGGATTAATCATTTTTGAAAAAATAATTAAATTATTTTAACAAATATATTTAACTTTCAAACATCCCTTGCGAAATTAGGGTTTGAAGGTCTAAATGGCGACTTTAATTCTCTTTAAAAAGATATAATTCCCCCCCCCCAAACTTCGGGCAAATTTGCACTTTGCGAGACTTGTCTTAGAGAGAGCGATTTTGGTCTAGCAATTTAGTCCTTTTGTGCGAATTTTATATTTCAAGTTTTAGACCTCTCCCTTTGTAATAAAAATCACCCATTTCAAACTAAATGAGCAAACTTTATTTTACACTCAAAGCCTTCTCACTAAGCTTAAACGCCTTGCTCTTTAACGCCTAACTTACCCCCTTGGTTAAACCTTGGCCATTTTCAACTAAATGTGCGACTTTGGCCTCTTGCAAAAAAATAAAGATCTTTTGCCAAACTCTAAATTTTTGAGCTTCTTAATTAAGATGAGCGATTTTTACCTTTTGGAATCTAATTTCAAACCTTTATTTTTAATAAAAAACATTGGCCACTTTGGTCAAAATGCGCAACTTTTTCTAATCGCATTTCACCCTGATGTTAAACACGGGCTTTCTACGCAATTCGACAGTCTCAGATGATTTGCGCGATCTCTTTATAGCATTGGATTTTTCTATGTTTTAAAACAATGTGAAAGCAATTTCAAGCGTTTGACCTTACCTGCGCGATTTTTTGTTTTACCATATGAAACTTCGGATGCTTTACTCCAAATGGGCGATTTTGATTGTACCTCGCAATTTAACATGTCTTTCCTAAACTCAACCAAATGAGGGCCCGTGCACAATTTTGCTGAAGGCGTTTTTGACTTGGTCGAATTTCATACTTCACTTCATTTTCGGCCTTTGAAGACCCTTTGCACGATTTAGACTTTTGGCTAGAATGGGAAGATAGCGCGATTTGGAATTCCATTCCCCCCTTTTCAGCTTATGAGCCGATTTTGTGAATTGTATACTAATTTTGGCCTTCGGAGAAGAATGAAAGACTATTGATGCCTGGTAATAAAGAAGGGTTATTGTGCCATGCCTAGGATTTATTTTGGGAGTTTAGGCTGAGACCCCCAATTTTCCACCAAGATGCCCCACTATTTTACATTTTCGGCCATATTAGAGGTTCTATGCGATTTTCCTTTTCTCTTGTTTAAACGCCCCTCTTATGAATTTCAGGTTGATGGGGGCTTTTTGCGCGACTTTTTCTTTTAGTTTTCTTGGGCGACTCAGCCCCCTTTTGTGCAACTTGGACATTTTGAATATTTTTGGGTCAAAGTTCATCAAAATGCCAAACTTCGCTTTGAACGTTAAAATCGCATGTTTATGGAATTCGACCATTTTGATAGAAATGCGCGAAATAGGGTATATTCACCCCTCCTGCAAGCGAAATTGGGATTAGAAGCAAAATAGTGCGATATTTCCATCTCAAATTGGCTCGGCTTCAGGTCGACATTTGCAAAGGAAATGCGATGTGGGAGTTTGCTTAGTTAATCCTCAAGTGACTTCGGGCTTCGTGACAAAAATGCACGATTTCATCCTGCAAATTTGTCTTTACACTCTTTGTTTCCGAATAGAAAAAGGGCAATCACGGGGGTCCCCGTCAAGAATGGGGGGGTGTTCTGTGCGAGGCACAACAAATGGTGACTTGGCTGGGAAATGTTCCTGAACATTTCAAGGATGACTATCTGGATCGAACCCTAGAATCTCTGGTCTATACCCCACAAAACAACCCAAACAACAAAAGACAGATTCAAAATAAAAATGAGGTCGCAAACTGAATTGAGTCACCAACCTTGAAAATCAAATGTGTGTAGTGAAGTTCATTCTAGCTTAAAGAAAGTTGGGACATCGTCGTTCAGTCAAGACAAGCTATGTAGAGCGACTCTAACTTCAAAAGCAACCTCGATATTGCCTCGCTACCAACAAGCGTTCATAGCCCCGACGAGGTTATCGCCTGTAAGCTCACAGAGATTGCTCTGTTTCCTGTATATTTCTTTTTGAATACTGGCAAAGGTGTCTGCACCCCCAAAGCCAAGCAATTTGATATTTTTTTGCTTTTCAATTTCTTTTCTTTTGATTTTTTCTTTTATTTTCACTTTCTCACTTTGGCTAGTGAGCAATGAAGCCTATGTGGGATTGAGCGTTATAGTGGTCGCTGAAGTAGAGCTTCAAATTTTCACTTGTAATGACTTCCCTTTGATAAAACAATAGACTTAAGCGATTTTAAGTGTTTAAATGTACAGTGATCACAATTTTGGTGACAATACGCAGTAAGCAACTAAATTTTTAAAATGACTAAACCTTAAACCAAATTGATTGACTACGGGGGCAACCGTCAATTAGGTGCTTTACCAAAGTCGTGTTGTGACCATTTCACACATCGCCCCATCAGGATGGGGACCCCCTCTTCTTTTTTGGTTTTGCTTTCTCTTAGCTAGGTTTTTCTCTGCTTGCTAGGTGTTTTGAGTGAGTTAGTGGTCGCCTGGACTGGATAGGTTATGGTTTCCTTCGAAGAGCTCACCTAGGGTTTCTTCCAAAGCTAAATTTGACCTAGGCTTGGGAAAGTCATGTGTTGTCTGCCTTGAACCCTAATGTTATCTTAGAAGGATCTTGCCTTTCAGGAGATGGACAATGGATAGATTGTGCAAAGAAGTTAAAGGTTTTAAGTTAGGATAGGTCAGGGTTGTTGGTTTTTGGGTCAGAGTCTTGTCTTCTGTCGAGTCGAAGTCGATTGAATAGAGCCAATGACAAAGAGAAGATTTAGGAGGCGATTTAAGGCATGATGGATGGAAAAGGTAAGGAATTTGAACCTAGAACATGAATTTCACTCCTAACCCTCCCAAAGGGTCCAGAGCGAAATTTCACCAAGGACCGAAGATTTCACCTAAGTCAAAGAGTTGTTGAGCAAATTGGCAAGAATATGGAAGGATATGCATCAAGGGATGAGTTAGGGGCAAAGTCAAGTCAATTTGAAGGAAAATTATGCCTAGAATAGGAATTTCGCTCCTGACCCTTCCAAAGGGTCCAGAGCGAATTCCTCTACCAAACACTCCACCTTGACCCAAACTATGAGATAACCCATTCCCAGGCTTGAATGAAGGCAAAACACTTGTTTGAATGAAGAAATGTGAAAAAATGAAGTTAGGATTATAACCTAAGTTGAATTTCGCTCCTAACCCTTCCAAAGGGTCCAGAGCAAAATTCATATAAAACCCTATTTTTCTTCACAAAATCTCCAAATGGATGCCAAGTTGAGCTTGATAGAGATCAAAGGAGGCCTAACAAGTTATGTCCAAGCCAAGGAGAGGAGAAGGGGAATCAGAAATGAACCTAAAATGAAAATTTCGCTCCTAACCCTTCTAAAGGGTCTAGAGCGAAATTCATATTTCCTCTATTTTGCTCTTTAACATGACCAAATTTGTAACTTCTAAGGCATGGTCTGGAGGACTTGGATGCATGTTTTCCGTTGAAAGGACGTCTAAGGCAATGAAATGGTGAAAATCAACCAAGAATGAGAATTTCGCTTCTGACCCTTCCAAAGGTTCCAGAGCAAAATCCTCAATTTGACCTTCTTTTTGCCTTAAGCACTAGGAGGACCTTGTTTTGAGCTAATTTGATGGTGGTTTGCCTTGATTATGGTGAAAGCAAGGATAATTTGACCAAGCTTGAAGGAGGATTGGATGAAGGAAGTGTGAAACCAACCAAGAACATGGATTTCGCTCCTAACCCTTCCAAAGGGTCCAGAGCAAAAATCCCCATAAACCTCAATTTCTTCCTTGTTTAGACCAAGTTCTTAGTTTCTTAGGCGTGTTGGGAAGACTTTGATGCATATTTGCCTTTGAGAGGAGGTTTGAGGCGATGAAGTGGTAGAAATCAACCTAGAAGGAGAATTTCGCTCCTGACCCTTCCAAAGGGTCCAGAGCGAAATCCTCATTTGACCCTCTATTTTGCCTAAGGCATTGAAAAATGAAGATTTTTGAGTGAAGTGGATGGCAAATGGATTTGAATGTGGCGAGAGGAGGTTGGATAAATCGAGTTTGAAGTGAATTGAGGAGAGAAGAAGTGTGAAATCAACCCAAAATGAGAATTTTGCTCCTAACCCTTCCAAAGGGTCCAGAGCGAAATTCTCCTTAGACACTATTTTCTTCCTTGTTTGCACTGAAAGCCTTGTTCCTTGGACATGGTAGGGGTAGATTGATATGTTCTTTCCTTAGGAAGTGATTGAAAGCATTGAAAAGTGAGGATTTTGTCCAAGATTGTGAATTTCGCTCCTGACCCTTCCAAAGGGTCCAGAGCGAAATTCCAAGAAGACACCTATTTCTTCCTTGTTTGGACCAAGATCTAAGTTCCTTGGGTGTATTTGGGAGTAAATCAACACGTTGTTTTTGCCTTAGGAAGTGAATGAGGGTGAAGGGAATGAAGAATCAAGCCTAAACCTTGAATTTCGCTCCTAACCCTTCCAAAGGGTCCAGCCGAAATTCTTGCAAACACCTATTTTTCCCTTGGAGAAGGTCAAATCCTTGGTTTTTATGGCATGGATGGAAGTGAGATGATGTGTCCTTGCCTTTTGAGGTGGATTGGAGTTGAAAAAATGAAGAAATGAGCTCAAAACAAGAATTTCGCTCCTGACCCTTCCAAAGGGTCCAGAGTGAAATTCCCAAAATCTCTCTTTTCCTTCCATTTTGTGTCAAGCCAAGTGTGGATCAGGGTGGATTGAACTTGGAGAGACCCCTAGGCATGCATTTGAATGGCTTGTGGCCACCAATGATCAAGATTTTGAGCTAGAACAAGGATTTCACTCCTGACCCTTCCAAAGGGTCCAAAGCGAAATCCTAAATAGGTCTTGTCCATGGCCATGATTTTTAGCGAAATTCTCCTTTCAAGTCATTTTGAGGTCAAGTAAGTGTTGTCTTTGTGAGAGAGGGATCCAAAAGGGAGAGTGAAAGGAAAACAAGATGTGAAGAATGGAGCTAAGTAAGAGAAAACAAGCAAAGAATGAATTTCGCTCTTGACCCTTCCAAAGGGTCTAGAGAAAAATTCCTCAAATCACCTATTTTCTCCTTGTGTGAAGCCAAAACATTGATTCCTATGGCATAGTTGAAGGTGGAGTGATGTATTTTCACCTTGCAAGATGAATTGAAGTGAAGGAAATGAAGGTGAATTGGACTTAAAGATTGCCATAGGAATGTATTCGAGTAGGTTATGAGTTCAAGAAGTAAGGATTTTGAGCTAAGGAATGAATTTCGCTCCTGACCCTTCCAAAGGGTCCAGAGCAAAATTCTCAAGATCACATAATTCACTCATAATGGAGGCTAAAAAATGAATCTCTAGGCTTTGGAAGAGCTAAGACTAGCATATGCTTACCTTGGGGAGCAATTCGGAGTAAAGAAGTGATGCAATTTGGGCCTAGTCATAGAAATCGCTCCTGACCCTTCCAAAGGGTCCAGGGCAAAAGTCCTTAGAAATCCCCATTTTTCATCTTGGTTGAAGGCAAAGTACATAATGGCAAGAACATTAAAGGTTAAGGATCAAGATGGTGAAATAATAAAATAATGGAGAAAAGTGGCAAACATTAAAGAAACATCAATATCTCCTAGGCTTGCCTATGCCTCTTCAAGAGACTCACAAGCAAAGTCGCCTTCAAGACACATTTCCCCTCTCATAAATTGATAATTAAACCTCATTTGGATAAGTAATGCAAATCCGCCTTGGTTAAACACTTGTCAAATATGTTAAATTGATCTTTGGGCCTTAAAATTCAAAAATTCACTCTTTGCCGCCCAATTATATATTTTTAGCCTTATTGCTAGGTCGGCCACCTTGGAGGTGATTTTTTAAATTTTATTTGTTTATTTAAGAAGTCAGCCTCTTGGGAAAATGATGAAATTGCCATATAAAGGTAAGTAGATTTGACAAGCATTAATCATTCATTCATATTTTTTTTTTCTAAGCGAATTAGAGGAGCAGAAGTGGAAGAGCAGATTGCAGCAGGTAGGCGGATTTCTGATCCATGAAGGCTGGTTAAGGACTGAATCCGCAAAGGAAAACCTGAAGTGCAGACCTGAAACCTTTGAAACCCTTTGAATACCACTTGGAAGGAAGGCAAATCCAGCAGCAATCTCCATTTATTATCCATCTTTTCAAGTTGATAATTAGAAGTCAAAGGTAAGGTGTACAATCTGATTTTTTGACAAGGTATTGAAGATATGATTCGAGTTTCTATATCAACCTTCTTAAGGTTAGGTCTTCAATAATCTAGTTTGATTTCTAGGTGATGTCAAGTTTGAAAATTCATGATTTTAAAGGTTTTATCATTTCATTTTCATATTTTAATTGTTTCTTTAAGAAACCTCAAGTCACCTAGCTAAGGTTCTATACTTAAACCTAACTTAAGCCTCTTTTTTGTAGGTAGCAAATGGTGACCCCCAAGGCGAGTGGATCCACTACCCGGCAGGCTCTCATCAAAGAAGATCAAAAGAATGATGATTTGGAGACAAGGATTGTGTCCAAATGGAGCAATATTGGAGACACCAACTTAGGGAACTTCAATATGAAGAAGTTTCGAGAAGCACCCTACATCGGCAAGCCATCACCCACAGCCAAGAAGATAATTGAGAGTGGCATCATCAAGGCCGCAGGCTTCCCTCCCATAGTCAAATGTCATGAGCTGATGATCGAATGTGCCAGGCACTATGATTCACAGTCAAGGGCAATCGTAGCCAAATATGAAACTGTCCTAGCCTATCTTTCAGAAGAAGCTATAAGTGCAGCTTTTCATCTCCCAGAGCCGAGAGATATGATCTACAAGAGCTTAGAAGGAGCTAGGTCTATCTACGAAGATGATCTTGATACTTGTCTGAACTTCATTAATAAGAATTGGTTACTCAAGAGTAGGCCTCACTTGAACAAGATACCTAATACGCCACACAAAATTGATTTCCAAAAGGAATTCAGAGATTTGATAACCATGCTCAATTGGGTTATAGGTGCCTCTCAGGGCTTCTTCTTTGACAAGTGGATGTTCTTCTTTATTCAAGTGATCGTCCAAGGAAAAGGAATATTCAATAGGGCCAGAATTATTAGCAACAACCTAGATGTGCAGTTGAGGAGGCTAGTCTCTACTAAGTCATTCCACATGAGTTCATATGTTATATATTCTTTAGTCAGAAGTTTTGAGTATGCAGGGCTACACATAGAGGAATTTTTGGGAGAGGGACAGAAGAGATAAGAGTATGTGATTCTTATGCTCAAGTGCATCATCCGCCTAAAAATTACTACAAACTAATCAATGACACCTTCACAATGTATATCACTAGGACATTGCAAGGAGGGATTCACCATCGACTGTCTCTAGAAGCACAGGAGCTCATGAAGAAACATGGTGCATGGTTCATTCAATTCCCAAAATTCACCTACATCAGGGTCCATGGATGTTCTTCACCTCCCTATATGTTGCCAAGATATCCTATAGACAAAATAATATTACTTGAAGTGACTAGACAGTTGGCAACTTGTGCTAAAGCATCAAGACATAAGAATGGAAATGGTATTCCCGTATCTATTTCACTGGGAAATTCAATTGAAGTGTGTCCTAATTCTCAAGCAGCTGAAGATGCAGAAAAGGAACTATCTCTGTATTCATTCACATCCTTTTCCTCAAGAGAGAATTTTGATCCCCATGGTCATATGGAAGAGACAATTGGGAAGAAGTACAGACATGAGTTTCAAGTAGAGGACTTCTGGATGAATGTTCAAGATGATGTGGAGGTGAAAAGAAAGATGCATTCTAGATTACCCTTGGATCTTATTAAGAAATGTAAAGTTTATAGAGTAGCCGATCAAGCACAAGACAGTAGTAGATATCTCCAATCATCCTATGTGAAGGAAGCTAAAGAAGTGAAGATAGATTGGAATGAGCAAGAAGTTGCCGACCTAAGAGAATTGATGGACCCAGTTTTAAATTGCACTCGCAGATGGGTGGACGTATAGCATCAAAAATTGAAGGAGCGGAATATAGCCATAACATTCACCCTAGAAGCAAGAACAGAAGAAGGAGAAGCAAGTGTGAGTGAGAATACTTCTCATTCCAAGGGGTCGAAGAAAAAGGAAGGGCCTGAGAAGAAAGAACCATCCAAGAAGAAACAAAAGGTGAATCTTGATCATCCATTGAGTACTTCTTCTAGACATGAAAAGGAGATAAGTCAAGGAGAGGATCAAAGAGAGGTAGTATATGAAGTAGATGAGTCTATGGAATCCACAGTGCAGAATGATAAACAAGGCAAAGGGCAAACACCTCAGCACTCATCAAGTCAGTCTCTTCCTCTCCAAGTTGGTGCTAATGAGCAACAAGAAGAAAAGAATGATGATGAAGCAACATCTCCTTTCAGAGACGAGAGACCTCTGCATGAAGAAATACAGGTAAGGGAAAGAAAGTCTTCCATTCCGGATTGGCTGAAAGAAAGACTAATGAGGGTAGTGGTAGTTGAAGAGGAAGAACAAGTATTTGATTTGGAAAGTCTCATAGGAAACTCTCAGGAAGAAATCGAAAAGAAGAAGGCTACAAAGATGTCAAAGGTAGTTAGAGATGATGCAAGATCCAGGAAGATACAGGTAGCTACACCAGTAGTGGACAAGTATGAGGATGAAAATATGGCAGAAGAATATGATCTAGAGACATTTGATCTTGGTCCACTTACCTCCGAGCAAGCCATGGAAGAAGTGACTGATTCAGTAAGAGCAGTTAATGATAAACTTAAGGAAGAAATGGAGAAGAATAAGAGGTTAGAAAAGGAGGTTAACGCTTGGAGGAATTATTTTAGCCACCTTAATCAACCAATAAGGCGACAGGATCCAGCAATATCACCCTTGCATTCACTACCTCCTGAGTCAATAAATAAGGCAGAAAAGATGAAGAACTTAGCCCAACTCATGAGTTCATGCATTAATGAATCCTATAGGGTAGCCATGGAGTTTATAACAAGAATGATGAAGACAATCAACAGGGCTATCCAAGTCCTTGAGATCATTCATAATCTATTGATAACTGTAGATGCATTCACTCACAATAGAGACATTGTCATCCCTATATTACAAGTGGTAAGAAGGACGTCAAGGTAGGTTTTAGCACAAGAGAAGATAATAGATGGAGGAACCCATAATCTTCTATAGTGGTCAACTTTTCTCCAAATGAAGGAAGTTCTATTCGAAGACATCAATAGTAGATGCAGCCGAGTTGAGGGCACTATCCATCCTATTCAGGATAAGGTGTTTGATGTATTATGTACAATCCTTGACAAAAGGTTAGAGATCAAAACAGATGTGGATGTCCAAGAATTGTAAGACAGGATCAAGATTATTTTTTGCAAAGAGGAGAACATGATCACAGAAAAGCAGCGAGATCAGATGTACACTACTATGTTCCTGATCGAGAAAACAAAAGAACTAGAGCATGGATGGGAGATGACCCTTCTTGCAGATTTTGATCAAGTCCTTCACTTGGAAGAGCGGATGAAGAACCTGCATGAGATTCCCATTGCTGAGATCGAGGGGATTACATCCAGATTCATTGAATATGCCAAAAAAGAACATAGAAAAGGGAACAAAATTCTAGATGAAAAGTTGTTATGAAATGATATGGCAATTAAATTCCTATTGAGCTATGTTTCCTTGTTATTTGTGCCAATTTCTATTGGCTATGAGATGATAATACTTATCTAAATAGGGTCACTTTTATAACAAACCCTAATTAGGGTTTAGGTGTCAAGATCTCAGCCTTTGATCTTCTTTAGATCCGTGTCGTTCATTGTATTTGAGAGTGCTATATAAGCCCTCACTTAATTCATTTTAAGGAGTTAGAAAAAAGGGAGAAAAAGAGAGTAAGATTGTTAGCAACAGAGAAAGAAGCAGTGAAGAGAGAAAGTTGAACAATTGTTGTTATATTTTGCTATGAGATCAATGAAATATTGAAGTTATGGTGTTTTATTGCAATCCTTGTGGCTTTTTTCATGGTTGTTTATCTTCTTGAATCACTCTTAATAGAGATAGTACTTAAATTTTAGAATTAGATTGAAGGGCGAATGTTGTGTTTGATCTTTGGTAAAACTCATAGTCCAAACCACTAGCTCCTTACTAATTGTAAGCACGCCTTGTGTGGTCAACTGGAGATATTGAAATTGTTTAAGAGTTCAATCATTATTGGAGATATTGATATGTATCTTATTGATAGTATCTATTCCATTGATGATTCGAAAATCATTGAATCCCCTAAGAAGAATCCACCAATTCCAGTAGAGTTGTAATCTTTTGGCAATACTGAAATTGGTTGAGTTTTACTATCAATTAGTCATTCCTAGGCCTAGTTTAGCATCGCCTTCTTAAACCCCTTATCTTTTGCCTTTTTTGAAATATCAATTAATATTAGGAGAATCCAATTTCCTCATTGAAAAGTAATTGCAAGAACAAGCTTTCTTAGAAAGTACGTAAGGCCCCTTGTAAAATAGCAAACACAACGACCACTAGTGCTTCTCCACAAGTAGAGAACCTACATACAGAAACTTGGAGTCGCTCCGATTGATCCTTTTGCTAAATCTTCAACATTCAAGGAGCTTTATTCAAGAGAGGATAAGATACCTCTAGGTATTTTATTCTGTGTTTGGTCGTGTACAAAAGACACATTAACAAGTCGGCATACAAGAAATAGACTAGAAAACATCCTGACTTCGTACACCAATGCCATGCGAAGGAGACATACCCCTACAAAAACGACAAGGAGACAACCCCTTCTAAAAGGACACCTACACTACGACCAAGCAAACTAAACTAAAGTGGAAAATGGGAAAACTAAGCTAAGAACAAAAAATAAACTACTCTAAAACAGAAAAAAAAAACTAAACTAACTATATACAAGAAGAGACTGACTGTACAAGATGTGGACTATATGCATGCATTCCCGGCCCGAGATGATTTTGCAATACATGCAGCATTAACAAGGCAGTGGGGATAGTCCTAAGTTTGACTGACTTGTCTTTGAATTCTGAAAAGAAAACTTTCAGTTGGCCACTCTCGGGTTTAACCAAGACCTCGGGCAATATTAGCAATTGGGGAAGTTCATTAGGTTTGTTGTTTATCCATTTACAGGTTGCTTTCCCGACATATATAAAATTAAACGGAAAATTTTTAGAGTCAACAGCAAGAGAGAAAGAAACAACCTGGTGCGTATCTAAGTCATGCGAGGTGTTGTGTGGTAGGAGATCCTCAGCAACCTCAGGAGGTCGCAACTGGTGGTGCAGCATCCCACTTGCATCCAGCTCATGCAAATCAGCATCAGATTCTTCATCGACTGGTACAAACTAAAAAGAAGTCTCGAACTCGAACTCAAGCAAGTGGAATGCATCATCTATTGGTGCATCTTCAAGTTGCATGAACCATGCAGCCTTATGCACCTCTATCAGCATATCTTCAAACAACAAGGACTCTTCGATTGATTGATCCTCAAAAATGTCTTCAACTGGCTCCTGGATTGCATCGTCCATTGGTGGGGGTGTTGCAAGCTGCTCTTCAGCCTGGGCCTGATCTACGGAGTGCACTTGATTGTCATCTTCCTCCCTGGCTTCATCAAGTATAGGGACACCACAGTCATCCTCTATCATGTCTTCTTTTCGCACAAGGACAACAAAATCATTTGTTGGCATAGTGCAATTAATTGATTCACCTTGCTCAACACTTGGCAACTCTATCTTAACATCATCGGAGAGTGTGGCACTGCATTGATTTTGCCATCTTTTGTACTCATCTGCAGCAAGGTAGGCACTCCACACTTTGTTGGTGATGCTCTCCTCTGGTTCTTCTGGCAATCCATATTGGGCTTTGACTTGATTAACTGCCTTCATGCATAATGAGCAGGTGAACTCCGAATGTGGGGTGCGATGAATTCTGCACCACCAAGGTGACAACACGCTCTCCAAGCATAATTCTTCTTCGAGACCAAACTGGTTCTCAATCTGGTCCTTAAATCATGTAAACTCATCAATGCTTGATGAAGGATTGGGGATATCGGTCTGTTTGAACTCCTCTGACTTGGGGATATCCCAAAAAAATATATGTCCTTGCAGTGCTAGCTCAACCCTTGACATAAATGTCAACCAGTTCAACTCTTCGTGCTTCATTGTGACATGAATTCTATAGTGACCTGCTGATGTGAACTCGGATAACTACTTGGGATATAGCTGCAGACTCAGCCTTTGCTAGAATTGGAAAATGTCAGGCTGTAGACAGTCTTCATGAAGCGGTTGACCCGACATTGCCTCAGAAATTTTTTTATTTTCTGAATTTCTGATTTTTTGGGTTTTTTTGTTTTAACAGGGATCTTGCATATCCCAAATATAACATTTAAATTGGCCTAATAGACTAACTTTTTGCAAGGAACTTGATAGGGGGGGCCTCCTATCACCAATTTTGTTGACGTGGCTAAAGTCGTATTGCTACAACTATATCCGGCCAACGCGGAATAGAATTTACTTGCTGACTGTCCTATCCTCTCTTGAAATAACGAAATCCCTAATGTTGTTTTAGTTGATCAAAGGGGACAGCCTTGAGGTTCCAAGTGTCAGTTATTGATTGCAGGATAACTCAACGGTCAATGTGCTTTGCTAGGAGCACAAGGGGCCTTACATTTTGCAATAGGCGGGTCTACATCCTAACATGCTGCATTTCTAAAGCTGGGGAATAAAAGCAAAGGAGAAGGGTTTAGGAGACCTACAATTAACAAGAAAGGTATGCAGGTAGACGGATTCAACATAACCAATCTCTGCTTGGTCAGAATCACTCACAACCTCACAAGAACGGTGCAATCTTCAAGGGGACTTAGAAGATTTTCAGACTGCAGGTGCATGCCTAAGCACCCAATTCTAGCGTAGCTCAAATGAACACTTGTAATTGAACTAATACACAATTTTAAAGGCTCAAACTAACCATACATAGGGATACACAATCAGTATATCCCCAATGGTATAAACCTGAATCCATCAAATAACTGCACACCAAAACGATCTATCTAAACTGCTGAAGGAAACCATGCAAACAGACTAAAACCAAGATGATAAACACCAAATCAATGTCCATATATTGATTTCAGCTGTTATTACAACAATTTCTGCAGCATTTCTATACTATTCCTAAAATCTAACCTTCTACAAAAACTCTAACTATCTAACTAAAATTAAACAATCTAACTGTCTAAAAATCTAACAATTTACAAGACAAAGGCCTCTACCTTTTATAGATTTTACAATTTAAATCAATGGCAAGCATCGACTGCATCCAATAGTCCTGATCTGCCTTCTAGAAGCCTGGCAGCTTTAACCCATGCCTACTCAATTCTCAGTTATCCCCCCAACCACATTTCCAACTACCTACAACTGTTTGGCTTTAATCTAGTCAATCCAGTAGTTGAACATAACTGGTCTATGTCCCTTTCTTTTGAATACATTAGGTAGGGCCCACAGGCAATTGTTTACATTAAACAAGTTCAATTTTCAAAAACTGAATTTCTGGAATTAAATCCAGCTGTGTATCCTTTTGAGAATGCATATTTGGTAGCATTATGTGTGTTCTTTGTCTCCTGTCTGGCTGGTGGACTTCAACTTTGTGGTCCGTAGTGATGGCATGCTTCCCCATGCTTTGTGTTTTCATCTTGCGCTCTGCATCTTTGCTTTCCTAGCTTTGATTGTGATCAGGTCTTCAAGCTGCGTTAGGTTTTCGCTTTAGCTCTTCTCGACGTCAT
This sequence comes from Cryptomeria japonica, assembly GCF_030272615.1. Lineage (NCBI taxonomy): Eukaryota > Viridiplantae > Streptophyta > Pinopsida > Cupressales > Cupressaceae > Cryptomeria > Cryptomeria japonica. The sequence goes on from NC_081411.1 coordinate 649,875,952, forward strand.
CCTACAAGCAATCAATTTTAACTTGGATTAATCATTTTTGAAAAAATAAATAAATTATTTTAACAAATATATTTAACTTTCAAATGTCCCTTGCGAAATTAGGGTTTGAAGATCTGAATGGCGACTTTAATTTTCTCTTTAAAAAGATATAATTCCCCCCCAAACTTCGAGCGAACTTGCACTTTGCGAGAATTGTCTTAGAGAGCGATTTTGGTCTAGCAATTTAGTCCTTTTGTGCGAATTTTATATTTCAAGTTTTAGATCTCTGCCTTTGTAATAAAAATCACCCATTTCAAACTAAATGAGCAAACTTTATTTTACACTCAAAGCCTTCTCACTAAGCTTAAACGCCTTGCTTACCCCTTGGTTAAAACTCGGCCATTTTCAACTAAACGCGCAACTTTGGCCTCTTGCAAAAAAAAAATAGATCTTTTGCCAAACTCTAAATTTTCGGGCCTCTTAATTAAGATGAGCAATTTTTACCTTGTGGCATCTAATTTCAAACCTTTATATTTAATAAAAAACATCGACCACTTTGGTAAAAATGTGCAACTTTTTCTAATCGCCTTTCACCCTGATGTTAAACTCGGGCTTCCTACGCAATTCGACACTCTCAGATGATTTGCGCAATCTCTTTATAGCATTCAATTTTTTTATGTTTAAAAATGATGTGAAAGCGAATTCAAGCATTCGACCTTACCTGCACGATTTTTGGTTTTACCATATGAAACTTCGGATGCTTTCCTCCAAATGGGCAGTTTTGATTGTACCTCACGATTTAACATGTCTTTCCTAAACTCGGCCAAATGAGGGCCTGTGCGCGATTTTGTTGGGCATTTTTGACTTGGTCGAATTTCTTACTTCTTCACTTCATTTTCGGCCTTTGAAGACCCTTTGTATGATTTAGACTTTCGGCTAAAATGGGAAGATGGCGTGATTTGGAATTCCATTCCCCCCTTTCAGCTTATGAGCCGATTTTGTGAATTGTATACTAATTTCGGCCTTCCGAGAAGAATGAAAGACTATCGATGCATGGTAATAAAGAAGGGTTATCGTGCCATCTCTAGGGCTTATTTCGAGCATTTAAGCTGAGACCCGCTATTTTCCACCAAGTTGCCCTACGATTTTACATTTTCGGCCATATAAGAGGTTCTGTGCGATTTTCCTTTTCTCTAGTTTAAACACCCCTCTTATGAATTTCAGGTTGATGGGGCTTTTTGCGCAACTTTTTCTTTTAGTTGTCTCGAGCAAACGAGCCCCTTTTGTGCGACTTGGACATTTTGAATATTTTCGGCTTAGAGTTAATCAAAATGCCGAACTTCGCTTTGAACGTTAAAATCGCGTGTTTATGGAATTCGGCCATTTTGATAGAAATGCTCGAACTAGGGTATATTCGCCCCTCCTGCAAGTGAAATTGGGATTAGAAGCAAAATAGTGTGATGTTTCCATCTCAACTTGGCTCGGCTTCAGGTTGACATTTGCAAAGGTAATGCGACATGGGGGTTTGCTTAGTTAATCCCCAAGTGACTTCAGGCTTCGTGACAAAAATGCGCAATCTCATCCTGCAAATTTGTCTTTACACTCTTTGGCTCCAAATAGCAGAAGGGCAACAATGGGGGTCCCCATCAAGAATGGGGGGGGGGTGTGTTGTGCGAGGCACAACACATAGTGCAGTTCTGATTTATATCAGCAACCTAGTATGGATTGGCAAATTTATCTATGCACCCATGATGGCCATTTTTCACGTCCCTATAAGATCATTCAAAGTTGGATGGATAGTTGATGATGGTAATACTATGAGAGATATCCATCTCTTCATTTTTAGTGGATGTGGAGTGATGATTTGAGACCTAGGTGAAGTTTTCAGTTGTGAGATAATGACTCGAGATTGGAGAGGTGATTTAGATTTTAGAGATGGTTTTGTTGGCATATTCTATACCAGCCCTTTGTTAGGGATTGGTCTACTTCACTTATGGGACATCATGAGGAAAGATGTTGAGGATTATGTTCTATGGTTGAGCGGGTTGTTTTACCTATTACCTTGGATCATGTCAGGAACAAGGATTGCAAGTATGGACCTGTTGTGACCTTTTTCACACATCGCCCCATTGCAAATGGGGACCCTCCCTTTTTCTTGCTTTATAGGGTTTTTGTTAGAGCCTTGTGACCTTCCGGCATCAATATTGCCAAAGTTTGTCAGTTTTGAATGGTCTAAATTTTGAAAGTCATGAGTCAGTTTGTGCAATAAATGGTCAGAATAGAGTCTAGACACCGTCAGAGTGCCTAGAAAGGCCAAAGGACGAAGATCGCAATTGATTTGAGTGGATTTGGAGAACTTTCTATTTTTGGAAAGTTTGTTTTTTGCATTTTCCTATTTTTTAGGAAGTTTCGTTTTTGGCACTTTAAGCATGATCCCCGAAATGGCTATTTTTAGAAAGTTTTTCCTATTTTTTAGGGATGCTTTCTTTTTCTATTTTTGGAAGGGGATCTAGGGTTTGCACTGTTGGCACTGAGATGCACTAAAAACAATCGTCAAATTCCTCCAAAATTCAAGTTTTGATCAAAAAAGCCAATTTCCTAGATTTTAGGGATCTTGAGGAATTCAATGGATAAAAGATGTATGAATTTCAAATTTCAAGCAAATCTGAGAAAAATTGCACAATTTATGAAGATTTTGAGTCAAACAAAGTCTACCTTGGAGATGGTGTGAACAAGTAAAATGAGGTGCACAAAATCAACCAAGTCCACCTTGGGAAGAACAAGAAAATGGAGCAAATGTGTCTAAGTCCGCCCTACATCGGCATGGCCATGGTTCCCTCCAAATCCACCTAACCTGCATATGTTTCCCAACTTCTATGAAGTCCGCCCTAGGGAAGTGATTACAAGGTACGTGACACAAGTCCAATCCGCCTTGGAGGTGTTGAAAAAAGAATCAAGTGAAGTTTACCTTGAGGATGAAGAAATATGGCCAAGTCAAGGGGCATGAACTCAGCAAAGTCCACCCAAAGACATGAATTTTGGTGCCTAAGTCTCTCTAAGTCCACCCAATCTGCAAGGTGATGGTGCATAGACTAAGCAAAATCCACCCTAGAAGACATCACATCATGAAGGTGATGGGTCATGACTTGAGCAAAGTCTGCCCAAGAGGAGTAATGGTGCAGCACATCATCAAAGTCCGCCCTACCTTGCAACTTGAAGTTACTAAGTGCTACAAAGTCTGTCCTACATCAGCACAGCATGGTTCCTAACTCAAGGAAAGTCCACCCTATCCTAGTTGAAGTGGAAACTAACTCAAGCAAAGTCCGCCCAAGTTTGGAGAACAAAATCAGTCAAGGGTACTTGCTAAAATGGAAGAGAAGAAGTGATGTCAGCAAAGATTCACCATCCAAGTTCGAACTAAGAAAGAATTAGAAAGTTTTTTTAAAAAAAAGAGAATATTGCAGATCAAGTTCAAGCCATAACTGGAAATGGATTTAGAAACTTGCATTGTTGAGCTAAGATGAAGAGTTCAAACTTGATAGAGATGACAAGTCAACTAAAGATCAAATTGGAAACTTTCTTTCCAAATTCGAAGGACTGAGAGCTAAATAGAAACAAATTTTAAAGAGATTTCTGAGTTTCTAATTGAGAATTCGAACTCTAATACAAATACCTTCTTCATTCTTCATTTGAAGTTTGAACTTTTGAGAGTAAGTGGAGAGAGTTTCTAAAAGGTTTTATGCAGGCAAAGGACATTTTGAGAGAATTTTTAAGAGTTTTGCAGGTTGAAAGAAGATTTCAAGAGAATTTCAAGTATAAGTCTGAGTTATCAGCCATTTTCCAACGAGTTTCTGTTAGGTCCCAGAGACAACTGAGAAGGGGGGGGGGGGGGTGTGAATCAATTGTCTAATAAATTCAAACCAAAAACCAATTAACCAACTTAATGCTTAATACCGGTAAACCAATTAAGTATGCCAGTAGATAGTGTTAACAGTAAATTGCTATATTGGTAAAGATTAATGCATGAAACATAAACATAAAGTCATCCACAACACAACACCAATATTTGTATGTGGAAACCTTGTAAGGGGAAAAACCACGGTGGGAAACCTTACCCACAATCAGATGATACTACTGCAGATAGTAAGTGTACATAAATGGGGTCTGCACATGCAGAAAGGCCAACAGCCTAGAGCTCACTGCTCAATCACAAATGGGAGTCACATTGACTACAGTTGGATGGTTAAATCCAATAAGAATGTACTGTACAAAATAGCATCTTCATATGCTGGATTCAATACCGGTGTAATGTTGATATGCTTCTACAAAAACCTAACTTCACCTTCAAATGATGTCTTCGTGCATACCTCTGCTTAATCTCAAATATACCTTCTCACAATCTTTTTCGCATTCCCACATTCGATCTTACAAATAAGATCTTACATTTATACCATACCCTAAGACCAATTGTAGTAGGTTGGCTCTACAAGATATTACAATAAAAACATTTTACAAACAATATGATATCCGATGCAATAACCGATTGAACATGTCGGCTTAATGCATTTACAACAATAATAAATCATCTCCATAGCGTGCCATGCTGATCTAGAAAAGATAAGCCTACCGGTGTAACCCTAGATAACCCTGGACCTATTTGCTGGTAAAAGCAAATATGCAAATATGAATATACCAATGATTAATTCTTCAAAACAAAGTGTCCACACGATGTCTTCAACATTACCAAGTGTCTTCCATATCATTCCAAGTGCCGATGAACATTATATCCTGCCGGTGAACCATATACCAGTAACTGTGCAATAGTTACTTGCTTGCCGGTGAATGTTGCTAGAATCTCCAAAGTGCTAGTGTTTCAGTAGGTGTTGACATCAATGACAAAACCATACCAAAATACCCACAATCTCCTCCTTTGGCATTGATGGCAACACAAGATGGAAAAACCATCAAAGTGTCAAAATAGAAATGCCAAATACCAAAAACCAACAATCTCCTCTAAACAATTTCTCCCCCTGGGAGCAACACGTGTTTTCCAAAACTTTTTTTAAATACCAATCTCTCCTCAAAAGATAATGTGTTTTTCCATAGATATCTCTCCCCCTTTGACATCAAATGCCAAAATTACAAAAATCAAGTTCATATACAAAATACCAATCAATTCAATATACCAACTACTCCCCCTGAGAAGTAGCTTCCTCATCAAAGACCAGAGTAAAAGATTTGTCTTTCAATTCTGCCAGTTGATGACAATCATAAATTGTCTAAGTTTACCGGTAGTGGTATGACTCCAAGTTGATCTCTGAGATATTCAAAAGTCTCCTTAGGCAAAGGTTTTGTGAAAATATCTGCAAGCTGTTCTTTAGTATTCACATAAACCAATTTTATCTCCTTTTCTTCAACTTTTTCTCTTAGAAAATTCAGTTTGATAGAAACATGTTTTGTTTTAGAATGTAATACCGGATTCTTAGATATATCAATTGCTGCAGTGTTATCACAATATATAGTAATAGGTTCTTTGCATTTTACCTTTATGTCTTTTAACATTTGCTTAAGCCATAGTACCTGTGTACAATTAGTTGTTGCTGCAACATATTCTGATTCTGCGATTGATAAAGATGTACAACTCTGTTTCTTATTCAACCAAGAAACTAATCTCTTTCCAAGAAAGAATGCTCCTCCAGTGGTGCTTTTTCTATCATCCACATCTTCTGCCCAATTTGCATCTGTGTATGCACATAGATCAAAAATTTTATCTCTAGGATACCATAATCCAAGATTTGCAGTGCCTTGTAAGTACCGGAAAATCCTTTTTACTGTCGATTCATGATTTTCCTTAGGATTACTTTGAAATCTAGAAACAATACATACTGCATTCATAATATCAGGCCTAGTTTGTGTCAAATACAGTAGACCTCCTATCATAGATTTGTATCTAGTTGGATTAACAGGTGTAGATTCATCCCTTTGAGATAATTTGTCATTTGTAGTCATAAGTGTGCTTACCGGTTTAGAGTTCTCCATCCCAAATTTCTTTAGTAATTCTTTCAAGTACTTGGATTGACTCAAAAATATACCTTTATCAGTCTGTGAAATCTGCAATCCTAAAAAGAATTTTATTTCTCCAATCATAGACATTTCAAATTCTTGCTGCAGTTTGATAGAAAATTCCTTACATAATCCATCTTCTCCTCCAAAGATTATATCATCAACGAATACTTCTATAATCAAGATGTCATCATTAGTTATTTTGTAATATAAATTGTTGTCTACATTTCCTTTAGTAAAACCAATCTTTAAAAGATACTTATCCAACCTTGCATACCAAGCTCTTGGGGCTTGTTTCAATCCATACAGAGCTTTTCTTAACCTACAAACCATATCATTGTCATCTATCAGACAGAATTCATCAGGTTGTTCAATATATACTTCCTCTTCAAGATCTCCATTCAAAAATGCACATTTAATATCCATTTGATAAACTTTGTAGTCCTTGTGAGCTGCAAAAGCCAAGAATAATCTGACTGCCTCAATTCTAACTACTGGTGCAAAGGTTTCATTGTAATCAACTCCTTCTTTCTAGAGAATATCCCTTACACACTAGTCTTGCTTTATTTCTAACAACCTTACCATCTTCATTAAGTTTGTTTCTAAATACCCATTTGGTTCCAATTACATTTTTATCTTTAGGCCGGGGAACTAATGTCCAAGTATTATTTTTCTCAATTTGTCCTAATTCTTCTTCCATAGCTTTAATCCAAAATTTATCTTCACATGCCTCATTGATAGATGATGGTTCAATTTGAGAAATAAGACATACCTCTTCATTTGTCAATCTTCCTCGTGTCATAACTCCTTTAAATTTGCTTCCAATTATTTGATCTTCAGAATGATTCAATCTTACATACCAGGGTGTCTTAGTTTGTTGTTGTTCTTCAATTACTATGGAATCCTCTGATGGTACTGGGGTAACTGGATCTTCATTCTGTACCGGTGGATTTAGTGTAGGTTCATTTGTCACAATTTCTGTTGCTGGTTCAGAGTCTATATACCTTGAAGTTCCTCTGAATTGTTCATCAATCTTTACATTTGTACTCTCAACAATTTTCTGCAAACTCTTATTAAAACATCTATATGCCTTGCTCTTAGATGAATAACCAAGAAATATTCCTTCATCACTTCTAGGATCAAATTTGTCAATATACTTATCTCTTCTAATATAACATTTACTTCCAAAAATTCTGAAATACTTAAGAGTAGAAGTATTACCAAACCATAGTTCATGAGGCGTCTTACCGGTTTCACCTTTGATGTGAACTTTGTTGAATGTATAGACAGCAGTGCTAACTGCTTCTCTCCAATACACATGTGGTAGATTTGCTTCAGATAACATACTTCTTGCTACATCCAAGATAGTTTTGTTTTTCCTTTCAACAACTCCATTCTATTGTGGTGTCCGAGGTGCTGATAACTGTCTTCTGATTCCATTCACTTCACAAAATGTATTAAAGTCCTTAAATGTGAATTCTCCTCCTTAATTTGATTTTCTTACCCGTTTCATTCTCAACCATTGCTTTGAACAGTTTGAACTTTCCAAGTGCTTCTGATTTTTCTTTGAGAAAAGTAACCCAACACATTCTAGAATAATCATCAATAATTAGCATGAAATATCTATCACCTTGTAAGCTTTTAGTTCTTGCTGGACCACATAAATCAGTGTGAATCAAATCAAAAGCATTATTGGATTCTTTTGGAATACTTTTGAAACTAGCTCTAACTTATTTTCCAAATTGACATTCCTTACAAATTATATTCTGAGGTTTCACAATTCTAGGTAGATCTCTAACTGCCTTAGAAGTACTGATTTTCACCATGCAATCAAAGTTTACATGACATAGTCTCTTATGTCATAACCAACTTTCATCTATATGTGCAATCAAGCATGCCTTTTCATTGTTATTCAAATGAAAGATGTTACCTCTAGTCTGATTACCGGTTGCAATTTCCAAACCAGTTCTATTCATGATTTTGCATTTTCCATTTTTAAATTGTATCCGAAATCCCTTCTCAACTAATTGACCAACACTTAAAAGATTATGCTTTAATCCTTCAACATAGTAGACATTGTCAGTGTTATGCTTACCATCAAGAGATATTGACCCTTACCTTTGATTGAACAGGCTTTGTCATCTCCAAATCTTACTAAACCTCCATTGTATTCTTGAAAGTTCAAGAATTTACCTTTGTCTCCTGTCATATGATGTGAGCATCTTGAATCAATGATCCATTCATCCTTTACTTCAACTTTAGCTGCTAGGGCTTGTTCTACTGGTTGAGCAGTAGGTGCCGGTTGATCTTCTGTTATAGCAACAAAAACCCATCCATTGTCTGCTGGATCCTCTTCAGAATCATCAGTCACACCTTCATCAGCAATGTAACAAGATTTGTCTTTGTTCTTCTTAAATCTGTATCTCTGATATTCAGGATTAGGCTTGTATGTTCTTCTAGCTTCTTCTCTTAGTCTAGTATGTCTATCAAGGCATCTCGAAGCCATATGACCAATTTTATTGCAGTTAAAAAATTTAAAGGGTGCTTTACCTTCATACTTGCTTCCAACTGGACCTTTTGGCATTTTCCTTGCAAATAGTGCTTCAAGTTCTTCAAGCTCTTCATTCTCCTTCCTAGTTTCTTCAAGTTCTCTTGCATAAAAGGCTTTCCAGTCTGATTTGTCAAATGATGGAGCAGATGATGTTGATGCTTTAAAGGTCAAATTTGTCTTTATAGTAGCAACAAGACCAAATTCCTCAATTTCAAAGGCTGAAAGTTTTCCAATCAATGTATCCCTAGTTATTGATGTATTAGGCATTGTTCTCAACTCATTTATAGCAGTAACCTTCATTTTATATGCCGGTGGCAAACCTCTTAAGATTTTTGAAACAATTTCATCCTCACTTAGGGTTCCTCCACAACATTTAATACCCAAAACAATTTCATTTGCTCTTTCCATAAAAGCAAAAATTCTTTCATCTTCTTCCATTTTCAGATGTTCATACTTGAATCGGAAGCTTTCAAGTTTTGCAGTCTTGACTGTGGAATCTCCTTCATTTAGTGTTTCCAAATGATCCCAAATAGCTTTAGCAGTAGACCTATCTGATAATCCCATGATTTGTTGATCTGATAATGTGCTCAAAAGTGCTTCTCTTGCTTTGCAATCATTCTCCTCATCTTTAGCTAAGGTAGTTGGAACAGTTTGACTAGCTATAGCAGTAGTATAACCATTCTTTGTGACTCCCCAGATGTCTTTACCAATGCAATTCAGATGTGTCTCCATCCTGATCTTCCATATCCCATAGTTGGTTCCATCAAGTTTAGGAATGTCCTTCCTGAAATAATTAGTAGACATTGGATCTCCTCAAGTTGTTAAACTTCTGCAAAAGAAGACTAGGCTCTGATACCAATTGTTAGGTCTCGAAGACAACTGAGAGGGGGGGTGAATCAGTTGTCTAATAAATTCAAACCAAAAACCAATTAACCAACTTAATGCTTAATATCGGTAAACCAGTTAAGTATGCCGGTAGACAGTGTTAATAGTAAATTGCTATACCGGTAAAGATTAAAGCATGAAACATAAACATAAAGTCATCCACAACACATAACACCAATATTTGTATGTGGAAACCCTGTAAGGGGAAAAACCACGGTGGGAAACCTTACCCACAATCAGATGATACTACTACAGATAGTAAGTGTACATAAATGGAGTCTGCACATGCAGAAAGGCCAACAACCTAGAGCTCATTGCTCAATCACAAAATGGGAGTCACACTGACTACAGTTGGATGGTTAAATCCAATAAGAATATACTGTACAAAATAGCATCTTCATATGCTGGATTCAGTACCGGTGTAATGCTGATATGCTTCTACAAAAACCTAATTTCACCTTCAAATGATGTCTTCATGTATACCTCTACTTAATCTCGCATATACCTTCTCACAATCTTCTTCGCATTCCCACATTCGATCTTACAAATAAGATCTTACATTTATACCATACCCTAAGACCAATTGTAGTAGGTCGGCTCTACAAGATATTACAATAAAAACATTTTACAAACAATATGATATCCGATGCAATAACTGATTGAACATGCTGGCTTAATGCATTTACAACAATAATAAATCATCTCCATAGCGTGCCATGCTGATCTGGAAAAGATAAGCCTACCGGTGTAACCCTAGATAACCCTGGACCTATTTGCCGGTAAAAGCAAATATGCAAATATGAATATACCAATGATTAATTCTTCAAAACAAAGTGTCCACACGATGTCTTCGACATTATCAAGTGTCTTCCATATCATTCCAAGTGCCGATGAACATTATATCCTGTCGGTGAACCATATACCAGTAACTGTGCAATAGTTACTTGCTTGCCAGTGAATGTTGCTGGAATCTCCAAAGTGCTAGTGTTTCAGTAGGTGTTGACATCAATGACAAAACCATACCAAAATACCAACAGTTTCAACTCAGATTTTGGAAGAACCTTGATTGATTGGAGGGCCAATTCATTAATTTTCTGAATCAAACTTCTGATTTTACCTCCTTGGCAGCTTCTTTTCCCTTCTTCCTCATTCTTCCAAAGGTGAAAATGGATTCTATGGGCAGAGTATTGAGATATCAACCTGGTTTTTCTTCAAAGTTTTAAAAAGAAAGAATGAATCCAACAGATTTTCCTTCTTTTCTTTCTCATTTTCTGCTTTGTGAACAAGTCAGTATGATCTCAATCAAGTTGTCTTGGACTTGGTTCTGATTTTTGATTGAAATTAGACATGTAGCTTCCTGATTTTGGTTATATTCAAGGGATTTTCTTGAGCTTTTCAAAATATCCAGGTGCTAAAAAATCCCCTTTAAAGTGCTTAGTGTTGGAGAAAGAGTAAAATTGTGATACACTTAGTTGCTAACCTTCAAAATTTACACTCAAAGTTAGAATCTTAACTTAATTTTCTTTTAGTTTTGCAGGGTTTGGATGAGAGATTAGGTGGGATCACCAAATGGAGTTTCAAGCCAAATTCAGAATTGAAGACAAGTCTACAAGCGAGGTTCATCCAAGCATTAAGATGGCCAAAATTTGGCCAAGTATGAGAAATACTTCACAAAGGGATTCTTCTCCAAATTCAAAGGACTTGAAAGAATCTCAAAGCATCAAGAAAGAAAAGTTCTTAGACTTGGTAAAAAATAGAAAAGAATTTCAAACTTCTTGGGGAATTTCATCTACAATCCCAAACCTATGGAAGCAATCTTGACAACTTCTTGAAGGATTTCATCTCCTGAAGAAATTAAAGACAAGCTCCCAACCAGAATCAGATGGTGACAAAATGGAACAAATTTTCATACTTAGACAATTTCTTCACACAAATTGGAGAATTCAGGGAAGACATCCAACATGCTGAGGTAACACCTCATCATCTTCCAACCAATCAAATTGTTCCAAGTCAACATGTCCAGGTTCAATGAACCTAACTTATCCACAGAAGCTTCTAGAGGACACATTTCAGAATGCAACAACCTTCAATTTTTATTATTGGTTCATATTTAGCAAGAAGGTCAAGTGTCCCCAAATGTAATTTTCTCATTGGTCGAGGGGTAGTTAATTTTAGGAAACCCTAATTAGGGTTTTATCTTTCAATCTGGGCCCTTGATCGTTGTTCGATCTCGACCATTCACACTTTTTGTGTGCCTATATAAGGTTGCCTCCTCTCATTTGGAGAGTGTGTGAGGGTTTTTTTGAAATATTGTTGCAAGAAAGTCATTTTTGGATAATACATTACTTGTGTGCTTTCTCTTAAGGCCTTGTTATCTCTTTTATCTGAATGATTAGCAAGGTTTTCAATTTCCTCAACACAATAGATTGGATTTTATTTCATGTATGTTAGATTGAATGCAAGATTTGATAAGTATTGATTTATGGTATATCTTTGCTCATACTTTTGGTGGACAAATGATTTTTGTTCATTGTGTAAACTTAGCTTGAGCTTTTCTTTGTGTATGCTTAACTTCCGATCATAAGCACATCCCTAGAAGATTGCATCTGCTTTGTGTATTTGTCCCAAGGCAAAGCAAGCGTGATTATTGAGATCACTTGGTCAATACCATCTCTTGAATTCTTAGGAATAGATTAGAACTTCTAAACCTTGTCTCCTTTTTAGTTTTCCCATGATCCAAGTCTCGAATGATAGAACTTCATTGTCTAAACCTTCATTGTTAATTGAACAATCCAAGCATAAGTCCTGTTGTGACGTATTCACACATCGCCCCATTGCAAATGGGGACCCCTACTCTTTTTGCTTTTTGGGGTTCGCTTTCTAGGTGTTTAGGGTTTGTCTGTTAGCCTTGGCATTTTGAGTGTCGAGGGGATCGTTGGATTACAGGCTTTGCTTGAGCTAAGGTGAGTCCACAGGGCCCCAGAATTAGGATTTCTTTGAGAGTCTTCCTTAGGGCCTGGTTTTGATCTTGTTGCTAATTGTGTCTTGCTTGGTGAGTGAGTATCGTCCTTGAAGGTCTAAGTTAGGTCGAGTTGATGAGTGATGAAGTCTGGAATGTCCTGATCCTGATCTTCAAATGCCCTGAAATTTGGCTGTTTGGAATGCCCTGATCCTGAAATTTGGCTAAGTCTGGAATGCCCTGATCCTGAAATTTGGCTAAGTCTAGAATGTCCTGATCCTGAAATTTGACTAAGTCTGGAAAACTGAAGAATCCTCCAAAAACTAGATTTTGCAATATAACTCTGGGAGGTCCGAAACCACTCTCAAACATCCTGAAAGTATATATGGAATATAACTTAAAGAAAGAAGAAAGAAGAAAGATCTTTCTTATACTTAAATGTTATATTCCATAAAATGATCCTAACGGAGAGTTCAAAATGTCAAATTTCACTCCTGACCCTTCCAAAGGGTCCAAAGTGAATTTCGCTCCTGACCCTTCCAAAGGGTCCAGAGCAAAATTCTCCATAAGACATTCTACTTTGACCAAAACCTAGAACTAACGCATTCCCAGGCTTGAATGAAGATAAAAACGCTTGTTTGAATGAGGAAATGTGAAAATCAAGTTAGGATTGGATGCCTAAGGATGATTTTCACTCCTGACCCTTCCAAAGGGTCCAGAGCGAAATTCACTATAAACCTCTTTTGCTACCTTGTTTGGGATCCAAACCTTGTCCCTTGGGTGAAGAATGATGTTAGCTACCTTCTAGAGAGGATTGGAGGTGAAAAAATGAAGGATTCCAGCCTAAAAAGTGAATTTCGCTCCTAACCCTTCCAAAGGGTCCAGAGCGAAATTCTTGAAAGCACTCATTTTCCCTCTAGCCAAAGTTAGGATCTTGGTGGAGATGCAAGAGAAAGGATCTATGTTTGCCTTTCAAAGAGGATTGGAGTTGGAAATGTCAAGAATCAAGCTCAAAACATGATTTTCGCTCCTGACCCTTCCAAAGGGTCTAGAGTGAAAATCCTTATAACTCTTGTTTTCCTCCTTATTTTGGCTAGGCGTTGGCTTGATGGGAGATGAATGGGTATGTTTTTGCCTTGAGAGGGAGTTTGATTGATTTTGAAGAACAAAATTTTGGCCTAAAAGTGAATTTCGCTCCTGACCCTTCCAAAGGGTCCAGAGCGAAATTCATCATAAACTTCATTTGCTACCTTGTTTGACCTTGAAACCTTCTTACTCAGGTGGAAAATGATCTAAGTTTGCTTCTTGAAGTGGTTTGAAGTTTGAAAAGTGAGTAATCTAGCCAAGAATGAGATTTTCGCTCCTGACCCTTCCAAAGGGTCCAGAGCGAAAATGTTCTTGAAGCTCATTTCCTCTTAAGTTTGGCTAATTTTTGATTTGCAGGGTATCTTGGAAGGAAGGATGGACATTCTTGTTACCTTTGAAGTGTTTGAAAGCGTTGAGAAATGAAGGATTTTGGACCAAAAGGAAAATTTTGCTCCTGACCCTTCCAAAGGGTCTAGAGCAAAATTCCTAAAAGCTGTTATTTTTGCAATGAAGATGTCATGTCCCTCCCTTGATCATTATGTATAACCTAAATGAAGTAATTATTATTAATTAATATAATTATTATCAACAAATGATTATTTGGTATCATTAAATATTTATTTATTTATTAAATATTATCATTTAATTAATATTCTTGAAATATTTTATAAAAGTATAAATAAATATTAAATATTAATAACACTCATGCTAATCAATAAATTAGTAAGCAAATACTAAGTAGACTGGTTGTGTCAGATATTGTCCCCTCAACAAGAGACAGTGATATTAGAGAGAGTGGTATCATAAGATAGCAATATTAATATAAAAAGAGCTTATCCTAAAAACATCAATTAAAAGAATGACATATGAACGTAACATACACTTAGGAGAATAAAGAAAGCACTATATATTTTGCAAATAATATGCAGCATGAAGTCAATAAGAAAAGAATCGCTTAAAGAGAAGATTTGTTAAAGATACAACGATATCATAAAGAACGATAAACAGCATTGGATTATTGACAAGTCGGCAATGTAATCCAAACTAATCAGGTTGACTTAGTCAAACAGACAAACAAGGAAGTGATATCCAACCGATATATAGTTAAGAGGTGCGATTAAGAGGTATAAATTGATTAAGGAAAATATTCTCCAAAGGATGCAATATTAAGAATTATTAATAAATCATTGACAAAGGATATGTCTACTCCCGATAAGACGCAACCCTTCGATACCCAAAAGTATTTAGTGTGGATTGAAATCATTTCCGAAAAGAAAAGGGGAGGAGGTGCTTAATACGTAGGCTGATCTATGAAGTTTGAAATGATATTATGCAGAATTTAATGATAAGATTTAGGTGGACTGCAATACGTATGTCAACCATTTATTTTCTTTATTGTGGCAGACCAGATCTGACACATGTCAGGTCTGTCTGCTCTTACAGCCAGAATTATAATAATAACAAATGAAATTAGGCAGTTGTACAACCAAAATTATAACTAATGTTTGTAGGTAGTGGGACGTTAATAATTTATATAATAAGTTATATATATATATATATATCAATCAGAATAAGGAATAATATAAATATTGTAAATATGGATATTGATAATAATAAATATTAATATCATAATTACTATTAATACAGTACTTTTAGATATTAGTAATAATTCATGTAACTAGTAACTAATAAATACATAAATGATTTATAAATGAATCAGAACAAGATTAATTGTTTAGTAGGGTAAGAGATGTACAGAATGTAGGTGTAAATAGATATAAGTAATAATATCTTAATATTTATATTAATGAATATAATGAATAGTTTAATATATATATTAATGAATATAAATAATGAACATCTGAATACATATGTTAATGTAAGGTTCTTAAATGTTAATGAATATGTATGAACATAAGTAATTAATACATATCAATGAATAGTAGAAATATATGTTAAGAAATAAATGTGAATATTGGATAATGAACATTTTTATGAATATATGTTAGGAAATACATGTAAATGTGGATTGTGGAATGGAAAATAGTAATAAAATGCAAAATGTATTATAAATATGATTACATGATGGAGGCTATAGGGGGGGAACTCCCTTAGTCTAAAGGAGGGATTATGATAATCCCTAGGGCAGTATATATACTGATTATTGATATGCATATGTAAGGCTTGGTTGATTAAGTTCAACCAAGAGGAGATGGATCTGGCCAGTCCACTCTGAGGACTTGGATGATGGGATGCATCATCCAAGGCGAGGAATTGACAAGGGTCTTCCTCGGATGGCTTGGATGTAAGACGTTACATCCAAGATAGGAATCGAATTAACCTTCGATTTCCTGGATGGCTTGGAACCAAGATGGGTTCCAAGAAGGGCTTGGAACCAAGATGGGTTCCAAGAAGGGCTTGGAACCAAGATGGGTTCCAAGAAGGCGAGCTTCACGGCCACCTAAGGACATACTTTGTATGGCATTTGTATCCTTTTTATTAGATTAAAATTATGATTATGTTAATTAAGTATTATAAAATTTGGTTGCAATTTATTAGATTACATATATATTTATATGTCTGTTGTATTCTAACAATCTGTTTTTGCAGGATAGTGATCCCTAACTAGTAGGGACATTACAGAAGAAGATCAAGTTTTGATTTGTTATGACGTGGATGGAAGAGAAATAACTTGTCTTTGCCTCTTGAGGTTGTTTTGAAAGGGACAAATGAAGAATCTAGCCCAAGTTAAGATTTTTGCTCCTGACCCTCCCAAAGGGTCTAGAGTGAAAATCTCTCTAAGAGGCATTTCTTCCCTTGTTTAGCCAAATCTTGATGACCAAGACATGATGAGAAGAAGAATGAGCATGATTTAGCCTTTGAGAATGTTTGGAAGTTATGAAAATGAAGGATTCTAGCTAGGAAAGTGAATTTCGCTCCTGACCCTTCCAAAGGGTCCAGAGCAAAATTCCTTATTAGCCTACCTTTTTACCTTTCTTGGACATGAAACCTTTTTCCTAGGGCAATGAAAGATGAAATCCTACCTTGCAAAGAAGTTTCAAGTTGAAAAAATAATGATTTTTGGTCAAAAATGAAAATTTCGCTCTTGACCCTTCCAAAGGGTCCAGAGCGAATTTTCTCAAAACATCTTTTGGCTATCAAGTTTTGCTAGATCAAGTGTGGGATAAGGTAGAATCAAGATGAAGTTGCCCCTAAGACTAACTTTGATTTGCTATAAACCATGAAAGATGAAGGAATTGAGCCTAGAAGTGATTTTCGCTTCTGACCCTTCCAAAGGGTCCAGAGCAAAAATCCTTAAAATCATCTTTTTTTCCAAATTTTGAGCAAAGCCAAGCTTGGACAAGGGTGTGAGGAGGCATTTGGAATGCCTTAGAATGAATTTTGGTTGCCAAGAATGCAAAATTGAAAGCCTAATGAAAATTTCGCTCCTGACCCTTCCAAAGGGTCTAGAGTGAAATTTCTAAGATTCCCCTTTTTCCTTGCAAAAAAAGTTAAAATTTTCATTTTTATGACCTAGAGAGGAGTGAGGCAAGGTATTCTAAGTCTTGGAGATGATTTGAAGTTGAAAGGATGGTGAAATAGCCCTAAAACAAGATTTTCACTCCTGACCCTTCCAAAGGGTCCAGAGCGAAAATCTTAAAATCTACTTATTCCTTTCAAATTTATGCTAAGCTATGCCTAGACCAAGGTAAAAGATGCCCTTGTGATTTCCCTTAAGTCGATGGTTGTCTCCAAAAGTGATGATTTTAGGCCAGAAGAAGAAATTCGCTCCTGACCCTTCCAAAGGGTCCAGGGCGAAAATCCTTCAATCACCTATTTTGCCTTGCAAAATCAAGATAAACTTGGGTTGGATGAGAGAAGAAAAGTGTTTCCTTGCCTTGTGAGGTGGATTGAAGTTGGAATGATGAAAAATGAGCTACAAACAAAGAAATTCGCTCCTGACCCTTCCAAAGGGTCCAGAGCGAAAAACACTAAAACCATCCTTTTCTCCAAATTTTGTGCTAAGTCAGGCCTAGACTAGGGTGAGAGAAGCTATTTAGAATGCCTTGGAAAGATGTTTCACCTTCAAAAATGTGAATTTTGAGCTAAAATTGGAATTTCTCTCCTGACCCTTCCAAAGGGTCTAGAGCGAAATTCATTAAAATCCCTATTTTCTCCTTGTGTCAAGTCAAGACTTTGAGTCCTAAGGCGTAGTTGAGGTTGAAATGATGTTTCTTTGCCCTGTAGGATGATTTAAAGTGAAGGAGATGAGGAATTAAGACCTAAAGCTTGAATTTCGCTCTTAACCCTTCCAGAGGGTCCAGAGCGAAATTCTTAAAACCTCTATTTTTGCCTCAAATTTACATCAAGCTTGGTGTTGGTTCTGAATGAGGACGTCCTTGGGCATGTATCTAAGCAAGTACGGTTGCAAGGTGAGAAGAATTTGAGCCAGGAATGCAAAATTCGCTCTTGACCCTTCCAAAGGGTCCAGGGCAAAATTCTTATAGGGTCTGTTCCTGGAGAAAATCTTGGGCAAGTTTCATGTTAATATCTTTTTGTTGATGATTTAAGTTGAAAATGCTATGTTGAAATGAATTTATCATGTGTCCTTAATCATCTTTTGGTTTGTTTTGGCAGATGAAAGAAGACCAGGCCAGGACAAGGAGGACCTTCTCCAGCCCAGCATCAACAAGGACAACCTTCTCCAGCCTAGCATCAACAAGGACGACCTTCTCCAGCATAGCCTCATCAAGGACGACCTCTTCCAGTCCAACATTTGAAGGAAAGACAAAGGTGGCATCCCAGTCATCACTCCTCCAGTCAGGTTGGTTCACTTCAGCATGTCCATATTCAATGTACCTAATTCATCAAAGATGGCACTAACTTCGATGTACCTACCCTGACTATCCATTGGTCGAATATTCTAGAGAAGACATGTATCCAAATAATGCAATTATTTCATTGGTCAGAATTAAGTTTGTTGTAACAAACCCTAATCAGGGTTTCATTGTAAAATCTCGGCCATTGATCTCAAAGTGATCTAAGCCATTGAATTGTATTGAGGGCACTATATAAGCCCTGGCTCCTCATTTGTAAAGGCTAATAGTTAGTCAATAATAGCTAATAGTTAATAGTTAGTAATAGAGGCCAGAATAGTAGAATAGCAATTAGAGTAGATTAAGAAGAGAAGGCAAGACATTGTTGCCTTAATTGTAAAAACTTCTTTTCATTGAAGATATGGTGGAATATGTTGTTTCTTTGCAATGTGCATGGTCTCTTGTTGAATCTTCATTTTTGATGATAGATGATTAAATTGAGTGAAGAAAATTGTTGAATGCACTTGTGTGGAATCTGTCTAGTCCATACCACTAGCCTCTTACTGATGGTAAGTGCGCCCTGCATGGTCAACTGGCATAAAATGAGCTTAATCTTAAGTTGTTATACATCTATTGTTCATACATTATCTTGAATGGTGATCATTGTCAGATGGTGTATGATTTGAACATATTGGAAGCATCCCTTAGAAGATCACACTAAGTTGGTGTTGAATTGTTCAACCTGATGGTGAGACCCAGCCCAGTAGGACTCCACCTAGTCATTCATCCATTTTATCACATTCTAGGTAGTAGATTAGACGTCTTGAACCCTGCATCTTTTGTCATTTGTTTGTCTTCCAGTTAGTTAATAGGACTTGTGATTCCAACAAATCAGACGTTTAGGTCATTGAGTGTAAGTCCCCTTGTGATTCCAGCAAAATCACATCATAACACAAAGAGCTTATCCACAAATAGAGATCCTACAAAGCAGAACCTTGGAGTTGCCTTGATTGATCCTTCGACGAGATCTTCAGCAGTCGGGAACTTTGTTCAAGAGAGGATAAGGTACCTTTTAGGTATTTTATTTTGTGTTTGCATGTGCATAAAAAACACATCAACAAGTCCCTTTGTGTATTACTAGCAAATCACAATGCCCATTGAACTTATCTACACATCAAGACCTGACAAAAGAAACCTTGGAATCGCCCTATGATCTTCTAGCAATCTTAGCATAAGCGGTGATTTTTCAAGAGAGGATAAATTATCTTTGGATATTTTATTCCAATGTTCGGTATATGATAAAACGTACACCAACAGAACCTCACTAAGATGCCTTAGTAGGAGATGTTTCTTGATATAAATTTCAGCCACTTTAGTCTAGATTTTGATGATGATTGTTTTTGGGGGTTCCAGGAGAGGAGAGTGCAGATCTGGCACAATGGTTTTTTAGTTATGACAGAGTGACACAACATCAGCATGGTGGATCCTTTTCGAGATTAACACCAATCCACACCAAAATGCTTCTAACTCACTCAAATCTCCCATTAACACACCCAAACTGACAATATGCATTAAACAACCAAGTACAAATTGTAATACAACAGCAACATGGCCCCAGACAAATGTCATGCATCCCAATGCACCCCCTAAAAAGTACAGCTAAGAGCTCAATGAAAATTACAAAATATAGGACAAGAATAAATTGTATTCTCATCAATAGATAAATGATCAATCGTTGTTACATAAAATGAATATGAGCCTGCTTATATAGGCAAGGCTATATGGATATGTGAGCACACAAACATGACATGTGGCTCAATAAGAAACAATGGTAGGTAGGGATAAGTAGGGGTAGGTAGGAGAAACAATATAATATTCCACATGAGGTGGATCACCCACCGAATGTGGAATGTAACAAGATAAGACCACAAAAGGTGGAAATTCTCCTCCACACACTATCCCAATGTGGCACAAACACCCAAGTGTCTCATACCCAAACTACTATGAAATGCATTATCATAAGTAAACTTAAGTAAGGTGTAATAATATCCAACATGAATAATTAATTACACCAACAAATTTGCATTTTAAAATTGAAGACTCAAAACTAGGGCTGAAAACTTACAAATTCCATTGCCCAGTGCATAGAAATAATCAGAGCTAATACCCAAAATCAACAGGAGCCCGCATGGAAACTTAGGAGTGAAAATATGCTTCAGCCATGACGCCATCCAGCAACAAGGAAACACTCAAACTCACACAGAAATCAGAAAACTAACTGATGCAATCCATTCTCAATATGATCTATCTATTCCTCTGAATGAGAAATAGTCTCTCCATAACTAGGTGCTATATCTCAAACATGAAACTAACACAGGCTAAGAAGCTCGCAACTTCGAAGCACAAGTCTAGCACAATTCCGGCAGCACTTCATTATACAAATTTCATGGATCCCCAAAATGAGAGCCCAAGGCTCCACTTTATAACTTTTTCCAAGCTAGATTCAAATTCAAATCCCTTAACATGGCGCCCAAATACAATTCATTTCATTTCACCTCCTAGGCAAAGTTTGCCCAATGCAAATTTCACCACAAAATCACCAATTTGGATAAATAATAGTTTATAACATAGAGTGTAAAGTGGACACTCAAAAATGACTTTAGAGGAATAATATAACTTAGGCACAAAATTGCCCCATTCACTTTAAGTTATATTTTTTGATTAAAATACCATGTTGAACCCCTTAAGTCAGAACACCAATTATGCCTAGGTCAAAGATAATTAAAGTATTTTATTAAAAAAATACTTTTTCCCTTCCAAATACTAATTACTGCCAAAAAAGTCAACTGACTTGAACAACTAAACCTACCAAAAATAGATCTGTCAGATATAGTACATACTAAAAATAGTAAGTCCAGGAAACTTCACCAAAAATATTGTTCTTCGAACCCTATGGCTTAGCTCGAGAAACCCAGAAAAACCAGTAATCATGGCAACTGACATCAACTTACTAAAAATAGTAAGTTTTGCAAACTCCCTGAACTGATTGCATGTCATACCTCTGTGAAGCTTACAGAAAACCCAGAAGGAAATCTCGATTCATTTTGTCAAACTCCAACCTAAACATCCCTGAAAACTTTGAGGAGTCCTCCTATAAAATAAGAAACCCTAATTTTCCAATTCCAGTTAGCTTATGGGTCTCCGAGATAGGCTAATGGCCACTGGCTTTCTTACTACTGAGAAGGGGACATTACAGTTAGCCTATTATCAATAGTCTTCGTAGGCTAATGTGGTGATCAGGGCTTTTCAGTTGACCCTTGGGTTGTTTATTCTAGTACTCTTCATCTCCGAGATTCATTTTTTTGGTGGTTCGCCTTCTAGAGGTCTTTCAAGCTCCATTTGAACATATTATTTTAGTAAGACTCGTGAGCATTTGGTCCCATACTATTTATAGTAAGTCATTTGGATAGTTGGAGGGTACCCCAACTATTGATGGGTGGTTGGCAAAATTAAATAAATGTCCCAATATTAGCATTTATTGCAGTAAATGATTAATATTAAATTATTAAAGTTTCTACTTTAGTAATATTAATCAAATTAATGACTTTATATTATAAAGGGATATAAGGGATCTTTATTGTATAAACTTTATTAACAATATAAAGTCAATTATTAAGCCTAATTAGGACGCTAACTTTATTAAATGCCATTAAGTGAAATTAAATGTAATTTATTAAATGCATATAATTGGAGGCTAATAAAAGGTTAATTGAAGTTTTTTTTTGTTATTCATTCACTTATTCATTTTGGAGAAGATTGATGGAGATTGAAGAGCAAGGGTTTTGTTGAAGCTTCAAGCTTTCTAGGAACGAAAACTCTCAGAGGGGACAATACCTACAAGTGTGAGATACCATCCAAGGGTATTTAGTGGATAATCTCATCCAGAGATTATACTTGTTCATTGGATTCTAATTTATAGAGTTGAAAAGGGGCATTTAGAGGATCAATTCAAGAGTAGATTGAAGATCAATTATTTTGCAGATTTAAGGCAGTTTAAGGGCTCATAACTCATAAATCCAATCGTTCCTTCTTCCAATCAAACCATACTCTCTCAAGGGCTGGTTGTATAAATTCCACGGTTGCGTGGGGTTTTTTGAAGAGAGTTTTCAGATCTACTGTGGACTCCAATAATCAGCAAATGTCATCATTCAAGGAGGCATTGGAATTTATGTGTAATATCCCTTGGCTAATTTGACCCTGTTTCGCTTATTTGAACCCCAAGGAATATTGTCAAACACTTGGCATAAAATGTTTGAAGCCACTATAGTGAATTCTTTATTTGTCTTCTTTGGGTTTGTAGGCTGCAAATGAAGTTATGGAAAGCTTCTAACAATGCAAAGTTGTTATAGAAATGATATACTAGCTGTTTTAGACCTTTACACACACATGTAATGACTGAAATTAACTAGTACAGCTAGTTGACATTAAGACAAACACTTGTCATGCATTCCAATGTATACCTACAGCCATTAGGCATTTAAGCAAACAATTGGCATGAAAGCTAAGTGGCTGATCAATGTTGAATGTTACCATGAATGTGGAATATGCAACTTATATCTCCATTAAACATATGCAACCTCCAAGTATTTCATGATATAATCATAATAGAAAATGATGCAATGAAGTAATGATTTTCTAATACAATGACCATAGATAGAAAACCTGGAATTTCAATGGCTGCCTTGATATATTGGTTCGATTCTCCTCATATGCAAATCCCTTGTCAAATATATATAGCTGTTCAACCTTTCTAAATCCCCTTCTATAGAACTCAAACTACTGTAGCGCACTGTTCACGGCACTGTAGTGCACTGTTCATGTGCACTGTTCACGGCACTGTTCATGCGCACTGTTCACGGCACTGTAGCACACTGTAGTCTCTTTCAATCTACAAACAAACTCTGAAATAAACCCTCCAATCAGCTCAATATTGACTTCTAAATGAAGTCAACTCTCACAAGCATAATCAGATGATATTGCACACCCTCTATATGTTGTTACAATGAAGAAGCCACACTCTCCAATGCCGACAAGCCTTGAATCCTGCAGAAACCCTTGGTATTCTACACTTCAATGCTCCAAAGAAACTTCAATCAAAAACTCCAATCACATAATCAAGTTCGATTCCTTTTGCACACTTATATTTCCTCAAGAAGTTCGAACTTCTTCAAAAAGCTCTTAATTAACATTAAAATGTTATAATATTTCATTGGCATCAATAATGTAATTAAACCTTGGGTTATGTGCTCATAAATTATTAATAAACTTGGCCCCCTTATCATGATAAATAGACCCTCATTTAAGTGCTTTATAATATAAAGTCATTTTATAACTTAATAATATAATCTCCAAATAATTAATGTTTAATTGAGCCAATTAAACATTAATATCTCCATGAATACTTTGTATTTTCAAACGTCGTCTGAACTGGGAGCTAACATGAGGAGACTGCAAATGACCATACCCCCTTTACTAAAAATAGCAGGGGTCCATCTCTAACATCCCAAGACTTACTAAAAATAGGAAGTAGAGCAAATGATGTCCGAATGATGTCAAACAAAGACCAAACTGAAGCACTCTGAACACTGGAGATGATACCAATCCTCAAAAGACCCTCTATCCAACACATTAGCCTACAAGGGTCAAGATAATAGGCTAATCTCACAAAATCCAAGTCTGCTAAAATGGGGGACATTACATTATGTATCTGATTTGTATTTTCAGCTTCGATATGATTATCGATAGCTGATAAGGGTATGTACTGTTAATTTATTAAATGCAATCTGTTCTTAAGGGTTTGAAGAAATTGTTGTTAAATTATTTGGAATTGTGATTTAATTTCATAGCATTATTTCCAAGTATTTTATATTTCAGTAATTATATATCAAAACCAAAAAATTAGAAACTTGCAACAAAACACAAAAAATAGAAAACTCAGAAAAAGCAAAAAAAAAGCAAAGAGACAAAAAAATATTCCAAAACTCAAATTCAAAAGTATAGAGTAGGGTGGGATATTTCAAATAAACCCTACTTGCAGCAGTCATGAAAACTAATCACAAATTTATGTAATTAAATATGGGTGATTAAATAAATGCAAGGGCCGACCTCCGAATATGGTGCCCTTCATTAAAAGAATAACTTATGCTGTCCAAATTCATTAATGAAATCATATATATATATTAGGAAGGGCTGAAGAGAGCGATGGATTAGAAAATGGTAAGGCAGAAATTAATATTGTTAATGGAAGTAATAAAGATTTAAGAGATGAGATCAGAAGTAGAAAGGTCGACTGAGACTAATTAACCAAGAATAATTGAACAACAAATACATAAAGGGTTGACTGAGTTGATTGGCCGACTAAGGCTATATAAACAAACAAGCTAAGTAACGAGGCTTGGTTATAAAAGGACTATAATTAGACTAATAATAAGGAATGATTTAAAAGCAGACAACCACGACTTGAAGGGACAACAACTCGTAAGAAAGAGACACCACCTTATGAAGCATAACATCCTTTGCAAAGAGGGATGACTCTGCGTATCCACTTCAAGGCTATATAAGATGGTTCTGCATTGAAGGGCATAAAAAGAATAAGAAAAACAATCGATCAAAGAAGAACACAAGCAGACTCAGAATTGTTAATCAGCAGACTTATATATATATATATATATATATATATCCAAGCATTTGGAGTGAAGAAAACCTCATAAAGATTAAAGGCAGATCTATGGCAGAACTTTAGCAATATTCATTATAGCAAATCATGTTGAAAGAAGTATATGCAGATCTAAATGAAGAGAGATCAGTCAAGTAGAATTCTAAATAAATGAATAATTTTCAGCATACTGTCCCTGTGCATTATATGAGTGTTTGGGTCTGATGCATAATGCATGGACCATGATCTTACTGATTTTCTCTTTTGTCATCCATATAGAAATGGATGTAATTAACATATTATTGTTTATATATATATATAATGATGATGATGATGATGCTGAACCCTTTAAACCTCTCATCCAATCTGTCATCCCATTATGGAGGGGAGATTGTGCATATGAGGAATGCAAGTACCTAGGAAGCCATTCCGGTAGAGACACCCCAAGTGGGGCTGGAAGGACGAATGACAGATGTCATTATGTGCTCTTGGGCTAGATGGAATGGCTCGAGGCGCCTTGTATGATCTCCCAAGTGGTGCTTGATAATGATGATAGGTTGTTGGGTAGAACTTCAAACAAATCCCAAATGTACATTATGCATTATGTAATTTACATTAATGATTAAGATAATGTCCCTAACCCTACTAGGAATGATCAATTTTATATCTAAGATGATAGAGAGGTCTCAATTGGGATCTAATTGGCAAATGATATCTTTATTTCATTCCTTACTTGGATTGTGATTTTAGGGCAAAAACTAGGGCATTGGAAAAGGGGACATTACAAATGGTATCAGATCTTTGATCCTATTGTCCTACAGGGTAAGGATGAATCAAAGAATCATTCTAGTCAATGAGAAGGAATCCAACAATACGTGTATTTGCATGTATGTTGCATGTTTACATATATTCACGTGTATGCTTTCTGTTTGGCATGTCTACAACATGAATAATTATGATTACCATAAACATATTCCTATCATCCAAGCTAGACTAAACAAACCAAAACACTAAGCCAACAAAGTGAAAAGTGGGGGTCACCATTTGCAATGGGGTGATGTGTGAAAACGTCAGAACAGGTTACAATTTCCAAAAAGCTCTTCAAATCAATAAGAGAAAATAACCAAGCATGTCTGTAATGTCCCTACTATTTAGAGATCATTAACCTGCAAAACAGATTGTTAGGATACAACATATACATATATATAAGCCATTTTCTAATTTGCAATCTATCTTTAATACTTAATTAACATGATCATAATTTTCATCTAATAAAAAGGATACGAATGCCATACGAAAGTATGTCCTTAGGCGGCCATGAAGCTCGCCTTCTTGGAACCCCTTGGTTCCAAGCCCTTTAGGAAATCGAAGAGGAGCTCGAGTCCTGTCTTGGGTGTAACCTCTTACACCCAAGCCCTTCAAGGAAGACCCTTGTCTATTCCTTGCCTTGGGTGATGCCTTCATCATCCAAGTCCTCAGAGGGGATCGGCCTAACCTTTGAGTCCTGTCTTGGGTATAACCTCTTACACCCAAGCTAGCCAAGGAAGACCCTTGCCTTTCCTTCTCTTGGGTGATGCCTCCACCATCCAAGTCCTCAAAGGGGATCAACCAGATCCTCCTCTTCTTGGTTGGGTTCAGTCAACCAAGCCATACATTTGTATAACAGTTTCAGTTCATAAACTATTCCTTGGATTAACATGAATTCTTAATGTATTCTTAAATTAATATATACATCAATATGATTTTCCATCTTTTACATATGCAATTACATTCCTTAAAATACTCTTGTATTCATAATCCTTCTTAATAAACAAACTTATGTATACAACAATTACAAGATTATATCTTTACCTATTTTTAGTGACTAGTGAATATTATACATTAGTATATGTATAAATATCCACTAGACTATAATTTACATCATCCATTAATGAACCTTATTCATTATCTATTATTCATTAACTAATATTAACTAATATTAATGAACCTTAATAATTAACATCCTCTATTACTAATAGTAAGGATGACATTTCGTATCCTATACTTATATTATTTAATATAAGTGGGAATTTGATTTCTTACCTCCCTCCATGGTCTGCTATTCCTTCCTTTCTTCCGCAACCTCCTCCTTACTCCCTTCCCTGCCTTACTACTGCCTCCTTTATAACCCGTGAGGGGTTGTGCCCCTCCACGGGCCCCTTCCGCATGAAGGGGTGCGGGGGTGATCGCAGCCTAGGCTGTGGTTACCCACGCACCGCTTCATGCGGAGGTAACCCAGCCCCATGCAGGTTTATCTTATGTTTAATATATAATGTATATTAAAATTTATATCTTGCTTCCTTTTTTTTGTATATTAAATATTAATTACGTTTCATTAAATGTATAAAATACTATATATTATCTCCTTTCAATATATTAAATATTAATTATATTTCATTTTAAATATATATATTATTTCTTTTTAAATATAATAAATATTACATAATGTTTATATTACATAACATTTCATTAAATATATTCCATATTACACATCAAAGTATATTTAAATATCTTTCCATTTCAATATATATTAATTATTTAAATAACATTTCCTTAAAACAATTAAATATATTTCCTTTTAATTTTCATAGATTACTTGGATTATTTATTTTAATTTATTCATTTACAATATCCTTACCCACGCAAGTGATTTTTACATCTCGTGATACCGTAGGGGTTATTACAATGTCTCAAATGAAGCCCAAATTGTTATTTTATAACCACTGGAAAAGCTTCCAGACACTTATTAGGTATTCCCTCTCTTTTTAATCTAACTTAAGCTTAGGGAAATAATAAAGTGGGTATTAAAAATATCACTTAAATAACCATTAAAGTCACTTTATAAACTTATTAAATTAATTAAATGATATTACCCTTATAATAAACTTTTGACAGATAATATTAAATAGCTAAAGTAATTAATTCCCATTATCCCGACTATAGCTTACAGGAGTTAAATAGGCTAATAAGTCTTCCTGGAGCGACTATGCGGAAGGGGACATTATACTAACAATGCTATTGGGCAACCTTGAGATCTAAACACTTCCCTAAAGAACAATTCCACAACTTATGGCACCTTATAACTTAAGGAAATGGTGAAAAGTGTGCATATTTGGTGAATCTATGTAAAACCACGTATATATAGTCCTTTCCATGGACTTTAGGAAGTCCCATGATGAAGTCCATAGAGACACTCTCCCATTTCTACTCCAAACTAGCAAGGTTTTAATAAACCTACTAGAAATGACTACTCTATTTTGTTTTGCTAGGAAATGACACACTTGGTAAAGTGTCGAAGGACATCAACTTTGATTCTTTTCCAAGTAAATCTCCCTCTAACTTGCTTGTAGGATTTGAAGTATCCCCAATGGCCTAACAAAGGCCAGTCAAGAGTAGCCCTCAAAAAGTGTTATTTTATCTTGGATCCTAGTACTAAATTAATCGTATCATTTTAAAGAATGAGTTCATCATGTTGTCCTCATTTTTGTTTCCAAAAATGAAGGACCACTACGATGGAATTTTTATGAAAAATAAAAATTATTACTCTATGGCATGCTTCCCGAGGCAAAATTTTGACTAATCCTTGGACTGGCTTAATCCTCAGTCCATTCTCGAACTACGTTTCAAATTTCGTCCAATTCTGGGTTCGTTTGCCATGCCTTTCCTTCAATTTCGGGTTTTAAAACCCAGACTGCAGGTGGAGAATTTTCTTCAAACTGCAAGTTTTAATGATATTCATTGTTGTGGTCTTTGTAGGGGAATTTTTGATCACTTACATGTGCATTTTTTATTTCAAATATGTCACTTGTAATTTATTTTAAGTTTCCCATTTAATGTTTTTATCTTTTTGTTGTTTTTTGGTCATTTTTAGTTAAAATAGGGGTTTTTTAGCTCAACTGCAAGTAAACTTGCAGTTTGTCCAAAAAACCCCTACTTTAATGGGTTTTACATGTAATAGGGATTTTAAATCCCCATTACATGTGTGCAAGTGTTTAATACTTGTTGTAGGGATTTTATTTCCCCCTTACAAGTATTTTTAAACTTGCAGTTTGTCTTTTAAAACCCGATTTTAACATAAAGTTCATTTTTGACAATTTTTAAACTTGTCATTTGTCCAAAAAAAACCCGATTTTGGCTTAATGAGTGAAAAGGTGAAAATTTGAAACTTGTTGTTTTATATCCAAAACCCGATTTTAAGCATGAAAGAGGGAAAAGTGCAAATCGAACTTGTCATTTTATATCTAAAACCCGATTTGCTTCCTTTTGAAGAAATCGAACTTGTCATTTGTTTTTCAAAACCCGAAATGCAAGAGGGAAGCGATTTTGGACTTTTTCAAAGCGAAATTCATGGATGAATCGTTGGATGAATGAGGCGTTTTGGGTTTGTATCCTATCTTCTTGCATTTTTGGACATCTATCATGCCATTCCAAGGACAAATTCGTTGGTTTTTACCCTAAAAACAGCAACCACGTTTTTTCCTAACGTGAATCATTAATGCCACGTTTTGAGGGGTTGAATCTTTAAAATTTTGCACACTCCTAGATCGTTTTGATCTTTCTTCCTAAGGCGTGGAGGGTAAGAGAAGTTTCGCACCATTTAATGGTGCATTGAATGTGTAATGTGTAATGAATACCACGTTTTTCACAAAAACGTGACTCTCTTGGCTGCGTTTTAAATCCTTTGGCATTGATAACTCTTCAAACACCTTTGGTATTATTGCTTTAGCAAATACCTTGATCGTTTTGCTTCAACAAACTTGAAATGAACACTTTCATTGGCATTTTACTCTTGCAAGTTTAAGATTGCTACCATTTTGGGGGGCATTTTCACAAAAACGTGATAAGGGTTTAAAAGTTCAGTTTTGCTTCTTCATCTCAAGAAGTATTGCATTGTTGGAGAAGCATTTTGATTTTCCAATCAAGGTATGTTCTTCCTTTCTTCTCTTCTTTTTATTTTCATGTTTTCTTCATTTTTCGTTATTAATTACATTCTTCACATGTGTTGTTCTTCCCTTAAAATTGGTTTTCATAAAACAAATCTTCCCTTTGAAATGCAATTGTTAAATTGCATTATTCTTCTCAAAATTCCATCTTAGCTTGTATTCGGGATTTTTAATCTCGATTACAAGTTCGCTGGAAATTCTTGTTCTTCCCTTACGGTTGAGAAATTTAATCATTTTTGGTTAAATTTCCAAGCTTGAAAAATGTGAAATACCTCTCTCTTGCAAATTCGTGTTTTGAAAACCGGATTACATGTTGAAAAGATCTTCCCATTTTCATGAAAATGACTATCCCGGATATTCCCATTTCTATCCATTCACGTTCCCCATATCCGCACTTTCCATTTCCATCATTTCCCGCAAGTCAAAATCCCATTTTTCATCCGTTTCTCCATTTTCGAATTTACAAGTATACTTGTATTCGGGTTTTAAAATCCCGATTGCATGTATGTACTTTCCAACTTGTATACTTGCGAAAATTCCCCCAAGATCCGAAATTGGTCAAAGTCAAGATTTTCCCATTTCTACATGTCTTCTCTCTTCTTCTCACAAAACCGTGAAATTCAGAGATCAAAGTTTTACCCATTTGAAAAAAGAAAGAATGATATTTGCGGCTAATTATGATGTGGCCTTAACCCTTTTAAGTCTTCATCACAGCATTCCAGGTTCGCAATCAATGTCAGATTTGCCGGCATCGCCAACTCCAAAGAAAATGAAATACAAATATGACAAATACCAGAATGAGGTTACACCTTCCCAGGTATCCTCTCCATTGGATCGCATCAGGGACACAGAAATAGGGCATGTTGATATGGCAGAATTCATTCACAGGGTAGAAGATCCACAGGATAACAACTTGAAGCGGCTGTTGGACAGCCATATCCATCATGCGTCTTCTTTCCCAGTGGCTGCCCTAGAACCTGAATTTGTTCTTGCATGCCCCATCATTTTGACAAAGAGTCAAGAGTCATAAAAAATGATGATGGTGAAGCCATAATTCGTCTTGATGCGGATACAATCGAGAAGGTCTTCAAAATACCTCCTGCACCTGTTTACATGGAAATCACCAAAGAAAGTGCAGCAGAGTATTATGTGAAAAGAGAAAAAGATTGCAAGCGCCACATCAATAGGTGGATTCATGAGCCACGTCCTTCCTTCTCAAGATGGGCAAAGTTGTACCGTTGTGATTTCAAGTGGGAGATAGGGGACACCATCACTCTTCTCAGCAGAATGTTAGGCCTTGAGCACTCTAATGTCTTTGAGCCATGGATGTATCAATTCATCATGTTCATACGGCAGTCGCATCACATTTCATGGGGTGAAATCATCAGCGATGCTTTGTGCGAACAACTTGCAGCGGTTCCTACCACTATGACCTTCTTTATGAATTCTTATTTGGTATATTTAGCAGCATCACTTAGACACTTTCCAGGTCTTTCTACCAAGGGTGATTGCTCTCTCATACCAGTTTGGGAATATTATGACCAGCTGCCTTTGAAACCTAGCAGACTACATTTCAGAAGAGTCCAAGACGCATTCTTTGGATATTTTATGTGTCAGTTCGACATGGATCTCAGAAATAAACGAGTATCAGATGAGGCATGGGTCAAGGTATCTGAGTATGGGTGCTTATTCTTGCAATTTCCCACCTTCACCTACATGAGGATTGGGTGCTATGATGGACAACCATACATGCTACCAAGATACCCGACCGATAGGATAATTCTTATGGAGTTGGGTAGACAGATTATGGCTGTTCATACTCTTCAGTCTGCTAGACACAAGGTTGGAATGGGGATCTCCAGCACAAATCCGTCGAAAATTGGTCGATACTCCCTTGTCACATCTGTGAAGGCTAAGGCCATGGAGGTTGAATTGCAGGAAATCAAGCTTAATAGGTTCAAACCTAGAGCTGATTTTGATTATAGAGGTATGAAAGAAAAGATCAAAAAATCCTTTATACATGTTCATCGCATTGAAGACATCTGGGCAGATCTCCGCACAGAAGCTGAAGTCCTGAAGATGGATTACTGCAGGCTCACTGTTGAGCAAATTGTTGACTTGAACTTGGCAGATATCCCACAAGGGATGATTGATGATGGGCGTATACTTGATCCTGAATACACTTCACGGAGGGTTGAGGAAGCTCCACTTCCTTTGATCCAATGGTCACATAAAGAGTGCGTCTCCATTCTTGACAGATTTCAGCCTATCTTGGCCAACACTAACGCATGGTTGAAAAGCAATGCTGTTAGACTTATCAAAATCAAGGTTGGTAAAGAAGATGATTCTACATGGCCTCTTGGACGAAAGTCTGAGATTCAGATTGATAATAAGGAGGGTGCTTCATCTTCAAGCACAAGGATCAAGTTACGAGTTAGTCGTGCAGTAGTGCTTCCTCCTGAGGAGACAACTACTCGTGGGAAGGAGAAATCACGGTTCCATGTTCGGGTGATCGATCTGGATAATCCAGAAGAGGGGCAGCAATCTGATGATGCGCCTAAGTCTCCAGTTTCAGACACGCCTCATGAGGTCATTCCTCCAGTTTCTATTGAGACGCCTCTTTCTCCTCCTAATTTGCTCATTGATGAGTCTCCTCAGAATGCAGTTCCCATTTCAGCATACGGGCCTTCTCCTGAGCAACAACGAGAAAGTGTGTTGGAAGTTCCTGAAGATAATCCCACTTGCATTCAGTTATCAGAAATTGATACTTCCACTTCTGGTTTTGAAGAATTCATGAGGCAATCTTCATGTCCGTTGGTAACTGAGCAAAACATAGTCGCTATTCAAACAGATATTCCTCCCAGGGTGACCACAGTGATTCAAACAGAAACTGCTTCTCCTTTGCCTACAGCTGTTACAAGAAGTGAGTTGATGACTTTGCTTCCATGGCTTAGTTCTTTCACCCCGAAAAGAAAGAAGCAAGAGATCTCACCTGATGCCTTCGACTACCAGCAACTCAAACAGTCCAGATCCAAAGTTGCTAAGAAGGCGAAGACTATTTCCAGGGTAACTGTTGATAGCAACAAGATGAAAGTAGCTGAAATTGTGGAACCTATTGCAGATAAACCACTTGATGAAATGTCAGCTGCTGATTATAAGGTTACAAGGGTAGAATTGGGCAAGCAAACACATGAAGTCATTAAACATGATGCTCAGTTTTCTGTTGCTTCACTAGTGCAAAGGTGTGACGATCTTCTTGCAAAGAAAGACAAGCTAGAAGAAGAAAACCGACAGCTCATGGCAGCCATCAATAAAATCACAAAACCTGCTGCTGAAGGGAGTAACTCCATAGGTTCTTCCGGTTCCCAAGAATCGATTCGTGGAGTAGAAAGGGCTGCTCAAAAAGTACAAGCACTGGATTCCTGGATTGATCACCTTCATGATCAATGCGTGCAAGTGATAAAAGACATTTTTCAAATAATGTCTAAGCTGGAAACCATTGAGGAGAAATTGGATCAGACTTCTAACACTTTCAAAAAGAATCTGGAAAGTGTTGAGAAAAGTCTGGCAATCTGGCGTACCATGCCCCAACAACAGCTGAGTATTTTGCAGGAGCACGCCATCATCTCTTCCAGGGTCATGTACTTGGAATTTGAGGAACTCATGG
The DNA here is from genome assembly GCF_030272615.1 of Cryptomeria japonica. Classification (NCBI taxonomy): domain Eukaryota; kingdom Viridiplantae; phylum Streptophyta; class Pinopsida; order Cupressales; family Cupressaceae; genus Cryptomeria; species Cryptomeria japonica. The sequence goes on from NC_081411.1 coordinate 649,909,656, forward strand.
AAAACAAAACCCTTGTTCTTAAGTCCCTCATCGAAGAGATCAGTGATGCAAGGAGATTCCGGAATGAAGTTTATCAAGGTATTGTCTCACATTGTGAAAGGGCTTCTTGCAATATAGTAAGTCAGGATGGAGAGCTAATTCCAAAAGAAGAAGTTCTTGCGGACTTACAGATGAGGATTCATGGTGAATGGAGGAGTGAACAATTCTCGGCAGTTTCAATTCAAGCATTGATGAAACATCAAGCCTTTTTGCATGAGATCCAGTCCATCCTGGATAGAGACAATTCCGCGCTCCTCCGCTGTCACGACACTATTGTGAAGACTATGGTAGTTGCTAAGAACACTCATGAACCGAATCCCGAGGAACTACAAGCGAGCATCCGAAAATTTCAAGGATTCATGTCTTCACAAAAGGCAACCTAAGTGTTTTTCAACACTTAGTTGAATTTTCTCTCTTTTATAATCTTTAGTTGTAATTTCGTTTTGACAAGTTACATGTAAAAGTAATTTTTGTAAAATACAAGTTACACATTACTTGTACTTTTGTAATTACATGTAAGGCAACTACAAGTTATGTCCGATTAGGACTGTAGTTGGAATAAGTCTTAGTTAGTTAGAGTAACTCTTAGTTAATTAATGAAGTCTCAGTTATTTATTGAAGGAGTCTTGGTGGTTGAGAGAATCTCTCAAGTTAGTTAGGATCCTCCCACCTTTTTCTCAAGGCTCCTCTTCTATAAATACTGGAGAGGTCCATTGTAAATATATCTTTTGGAAAGCAAGCAAAAACTCTGCCAAATTTACAGCAAGAAGTCTTTGAGCTTATGTATGTGGATTGAAAGTTTTTGAAGAAATAATAAAGAAGGACTACTCAATTTTTGAGTCTTTGAGCTACATGTTTGAGTTTGAATCTTTTATTTCTTCTATGCCAAGTGTTTCTAAAGGAGCTTAGTCCAATCTGATTTGAAGTCTTTGAGCTGGAAGTAGAGAAGATTAATTAAAATAGGAAAATCTCTAGAAGGAGCAGCAAGTCTTTGAGCTTGCGTCTATTCTTGAGGAAAATTACTGTTTGATAAGAAATAGCAGCAAGTCTTTGAGCTTGCATTAGTTCTTGTCTTTGTGTTAAAAGAATAGATTATTCCAGTCTTTGAGCTGTTATCTTTTATTCGTTGTAAAATTTAGTATAGCAAAGGGTAGATAGGACTTCCAATAGTCAAGTCTTTGAGCTTGATATTGCTGTCCCGTCCCGAAGGAAGTGACGGGAGTCTTTGAGCTTTCAGGAAACTTCACTTCCTTTCTCTCATTTTACTTGAAAGTGGTTACTGCTGTTATTCAATCGCTATCCTTTTCTGTGAAGAGAAAAAGGATATTGTCTTTCTTGAAAAAAGAAGAAAGATTGCTGTCCCATCCAATTTTATTTTCCAAGTTGTAGTTAGATAGGGGGAGCCTTCCCTTAATTAGGAGAGTTTTTACTCGTGTGCTGTGGTTGAAACCACAATTTTGTATATTTCCCCAAGTGTACAAAATTTTCAACCAACACATCAAATACAAAGTACTTGTCATCCAGCAACTTTCCTTCCAAAACATCAGCAACAAAGGTATTCTTAGCATATTTCTATTATTATATTAGCCCTCCAATCCACAAAGATGTCAGACATTGAACTCAAAGTTGATCTCTTAGATAAAGCATCAGCAACAATATTCCTTTATCCCTTAATGTACTCAATATCAAAACCAGATGCTTGAAGTTTACACGCCCATTATTTCTTCCACTCATTCAAATCATTTCAGCTAAGGACATATTTCAAGCTATTGTGATCCATTTTGACCACAAATTAGCCACCAAGTATTGCCTAAATTTTATCAACACTTGCATGATGTCCGACATCTCTTTATCATAAATTATACAACTCCTTTCCACCTCCCTAAGTTTCCAACTCTCAAAGGCAATGGGGGTGCTTGTTTTGCAGGAACATAGCTCCAATTCTCTCTTCAAAAGCATCGCAGTCCACAGCAAAGGGAAGAGAAAAATCAAAGATAGCTAACATTGGGCATAAACTCATTAAGTTTTTTAACTTGTCAAAAGTTTCTTGTGCTACTTCTGTCCACACAAAGGCTCCTACTTTTGTTAGACCTACTAAGGGGGCAGCATGTTGGGAGAGCCCTTTGACAAACCTTCTATAGTAACTATAAAGGCTAAGGAATCCTCACAATTGAGTTAGAATCTTGAAGGAAGGCCAAACCACAACCTCTTTGATCTTTTCTAGGTCTACTTGCACTTCCTTTGTGCTCATGACATGCATTAGGTATTAAAAAAAAACTATCATAACAACTTCACATTTAGACTCTTTAGCAAAAAAAGTCTAGGTCTCCAAAATCCCCCACACCTCATCTATGTGACTTAAGTGCTCTTTGTATCCTCTCTTGATCAAAATCTTCCTAGATGCTAAATTGAATGATCAATCAAGATGACTCCAAGGTTTCTATAGTCAAGTCTTGATGTGTAGATAGCTCAATTGGTTGATGTGATTGTTGGTAATCCAAGGGGACTTACGTTGAATACTTGAATGCTGGACGTTTGGATATTGCTGGAACTTAGATTCTAACTATTTGCTTGGACAATAAAATGGCAAAAGACATAGGGTTCGAGGAGTCTATTTTAATCCTAAGAATATAGGAACGATGGACAATCTTTGGTGAAACTCGACTCAACCTTGCTTTGACATGCAAAGCAACAACTCCACAAAGCTTAGTGCGATCTTCTAAGGTAAGAACACGATGTTCAAATCACTATCAACAACAAGGATACCATCAAGGGAATGCATATCAAATTATGAATAGCAATCGAAGTTAAGCTCATTTAAGGATTCCAGCTGACCATACAAGGCAAACTTACAATCAGCAAATTGCTAGTGGTATGGATATACGACTTTCACCATTGATCATGCACAAGGTTCTTTCATTCATCTAAACAACATGAAAATGAATTGAGAAGTGCAGACCATGCAATTTGTTGAAATAACACGTTAAATTCACCATAGCTTCAATGAAATCATATGCTCTTTACAACAAAGTCTTAGCAACAATCTTTGCCTTCTCCTAATCTAACTTCTATCCTAATGATCTAACTATTGATTGCTATCTATGAACTATTGTCTATTACTCTACTCTTGTTGTCTTATATTATTAACCTGCTATTGACTACTAACCTTTAAGAACGAGGAGAGTGAGCCTTACATAATGCTCTCTTTACATTGAGTGGCTAGGATCAAATTCACATCAATGGCCGGGATTACAAAATGAAAACCATAATTAGGGCTTGTTACAACAACTCTCTTTTTGGCCAATGAGAAAATCACATTTAATTTGACACGTGTTACACTTTGAATGTGAACCAATAGAAAATGAGATTAGGCATTTTGATGCCTCCATGGGTAAGTAAGGTGCATTGCATTTGGACACATTGATGTGGAGCCTCTTGATTGGTGGAATGATGACTCGAATGCCACCTCAGTTTGCTTGATCTTGTAATTCATCACAAGGAGAGTTTGTGATGGAGGCATATCTCTTGGTACTCAACATTATCCAAGCTTGATCAAATTGCATTGATGATGAATTTGCTTAAGTTGATCCTTCAACTCTGATTAGCTCTTTTGGCTATACTGGCAATGGCTCTTGGATTTCCAAAGTAAATTCAAGATTGTGAAAATTCTCACTTTTTAGCTCGTGCACTCTCATGCCTTGCTCTTGCGAATCTTGTGAAATCTTCCCTGTAGTTATGATGTCGTTCTCTTGCATTGTCCAATCTTCCTTGTCTTTGGTTTGATCATACTGATGTTGATGTGTGAGTTCTCATCTCCTTCAAGTAATGGGATTCCTTCTTCTTTGCCTCAAACTTTACTTTGGGTCTTCTCTCATCTACAAAACAAACAAAACAATGTCAAACATACATGAAAATGAACGAAAATCCATCAATCCACTTTCATAACTCTCACAATTCAAACCCTTGCTACCCTAGAAATGAAAGTTCAGGCTTGGAAACATGATGTGAAAGCGGCCTTTATGACTGAAAATCCTCTGAAACCTTAACCTATAGCTATATCAAGACAAAATTCAGGTCTGATTCCTAATAAAAATGATCACAAAACAATCATTTCAAACTTGTAAATGAATATTTATCTCACTGGTAGTCTCAGATCTGCCATTAATTTGGTAGAATTATCCTTATTTTCCTTGAATTAATAATGGTCTACTATTCTGAAGTGTGAATTTGTAATATTCCCCTTGAATTTTTTCGATTTTTAACACATCAAACACTACAATGCACCCGTTAAGGTTAGGAAAGATAATCACAATACTACTGAAAGTAACCGTCCATTTTCTGATCACCGAGAGCCCAACTTGGGAGGGTGAGAGCATACAGTGCTGAGGGGATTGTTAGGTGCTTGAAAACTGAAATTGATTACAATATGTGGCAAGCCAGCCCCTTCCACTTTTCAGCGGGATAGATAACCAGAAGACTTGGCGGTAAACTAGCCAAGAAGAAACACTAACACACAAAACAAATCAACTCTACCGCAGTATTTCAGTGGGAGGACTTATTACAAACAAAATCAACTCAACCGCGGTATTTCAGTGGGAGGACATACATTATTTCTTGATTACAAACATAGAAGGCGGCTAAGCCATCCACTTCCACTTGCACAGTGGGAATTACAAAATAAGAAGCAACAAGAATGATTGATCAGTACTACTGAAACAATCTTACAAAATAGAGATATGAGATTAGATAAGAAGCTTAATGCTGATCTCAAGCAATCCAATATCAAAATCACATCACACTAAAACACTACTGTTGTTCTAATTCTGCAAGTTCGAAAACACACTGTCCAACACTACCGGAAACAACAAAACACTCACAACTCACTCAAAACTAACTAGAATCACACCAAAACAAATGCAAATGAAATATAAAACATAGGCGACCAATCCCAAACCTCAAACCAGCAACTTGGAGGCTTCAAATGTGATGCACGCAAACCAAGGCACCTCCCAAATGGTAGGCCCTGCTGTAAACTTCGACTTGCAACTAAAAATCAGAATCTCCAAATCCCAATCTGCAAATTGGTGAACCTTATCGCCCAGGGAATATGGATGGATTGATCCAATACCCAGAATGATGCTCTCCACACACAAGTAGTTACGAATAAAACTCACTTCCAGGCAAAATGCACCAACAACATCAAAAATCACAGCAGCAACAAGAAACTCCAAAACTCACACTAAAAATTGAATCAAACACTCCAAAAACAACTATACAGCTAGGTACTGAATCTCAAGTATGAAACTGAAGCAACTAGGAAGCTCTTCCAGCTTCGAAATTCAATCACTAACCATTCCGGCAGCCTAACGGTGTAAATTCTCAAGATGATCAAATGAGGAGCCAAGCACCTGTATAAATAGATTTCCTAGTCTTAAATTCAAATTCAAATGCCGCCAAATTCACCCCTTCAAATTTGCATTTCATTTCCCAAGGTGGGTTCAAGTTAGGCGTCCCACTCATAGGCCAAAAAATCACATCTAGAGGGAGAAAACCACGATTTTGGCATGTAAATAAAACTTTGCTAAATAAAAAATAATGCCTCCACATTCACTTTTTGGGCATCCCCTTCATAAAAAAAATATTTCGCCTAGCAAACATAGGAAAACAACATTATGCACAATTCTCAATACAATTGATTAGGAATATAAATAATTAAATATTAAACTTTAAAGTAAAGTGATAATATTTAATTAATTGACTTAGATCTCCAATACTGATAACAGTCAAAACCATAGATGAATTGAAGTGAAGAAAAACACTGAACTGCACTAGATCGGAGCTTTGCCCAAGACTACCAAAAATAGCAATATCTGAACTGACACTTACTAAAAATAGTAGGTCAAGGAAAACTACTCCGAAAATCCTGATCATCAAACCCAGAGAGAGCTCAGAAAACCCAGAAAAATTATACTATCCAGTTAGCCCAACAACCACTTACTAAAAATGGTAAGTTCAGAATTCTCTTCAGAACTGAATGCATGTTATACCCCCGAGAAAGTCTCGAAAAACCTAGAAGGAATCCACGAACATAAATGTAGAATTCCCACCGGACAGTCCTTAGAAGGCTCGTGTAGAACTCCACAAAAATAGGAAACCCTAATTCTCCATTCCAATCAACCTACGGGTCTCTGAAGTAGGCCAATGGACCATTGCTTACTCATTACTGAGAAGGGGACATTACAGAATTCGTTGAACCTTTGTTTGTCTTGTTTGATCAAATCGTTGTGTTTTATTAGTCCAAATTGCTGCCTCTGTTGATGAAAATCGCTGTATGCAAAGGATGAAATCACTTTTGTGTTTTGATCAAATGAAATGATCAAAACGATCTCTATATAAGCACTCAAAGGGAAGGTGTGTCCTTTCATCTTCTTAGGCCGACTTGGTTAAATTTATTAAATGATTTGCAATTATTCTTTTTACTTTTCCTTGAAAGAAGGCCGACTCGATTGCCTTGAAAATTCAAACTTAAATGCCACCTTCATCTTAAGTCGGCCTCTTCCTTGAGGTTGATGTCAAAACTTCCCCTATTCTTATCGTGGATTTGCATGGTCAAAGGAAATCGCTTCTAGGGACAAATCGGGATTTTTAGAAGGCAAAGGAAGTGAGGCAAAGGCAGGTCGGAGATTAGGGAGGGCAAAGGAAATAGGTCCTAGGCTAGGCGGGGGATTAGGTAGGGCAAAGGAAATAGCTCAAGGACTGGCCAAGCTTTCGAGAGCCCAAAGGAAATCGAATACTAACTGGCTGGGGATTGGAGATGGCAAAGGAAATGAGTCCCAGCAAGTTCGTGGTTCAAAGGAATCAAAGGAAATGTTGATTTGGCTTCCACCGTGGCATTGCTAATGTTACTTAAAAAATAAAAAAGGATATGGCGTGATAGTGGAAGAGAGTTATGAAGAATGAGCTGGAAGGAATGTGAGATATCGTGGGTTGGAAGTGAAGAAAGATGAGATGTGAGGGAGGTGGTAAGGAAAGGTGCCACGTGACGAAAGGGGAGTAAAGGATAGGGAGTTGTGAGGGATATGATGGGAGTCATAAGGGACAAAGGATGTGGGAGGTATAAGGGGGTAGTGAAATGAGTTAGGATACGTTGGGGAGTAAAGTGGAGCGGGATGTATAAGGGGGTAGTGAAACGCAGGAAGGGAAGGGGATGGAAATGGAAGGAGTAAGGTAGGAAGGTAGGGAAAGGTAAAGGAAAGGTAAAGGGAAAGGGTAGGCTAAGGGAAGTAAGGGTGGGAAGATAGAAAGGTAGAGGGTGGAAAGGTATGTTGAGGGAAGTAAAGGGGTAAGGAGCGTGAGATGTGGGTTAGAGGATGTTGGAGTAGGTAAAGGTAGGTGAAGGTAGAGGTAGGTATAAATGTAGGTGTAGGTGGAGGTGAAGGTAAGGGTGAAGTAGAAGGGTAGTGTTGACGTGTTTTTTTATGACAGCATCGAACATAGATTAAAGTTGCCTAACGGTCACTTCACTTTCCCTTGATAAAAGTGTGATTGTGTGCTAAGATTGCAATAAGTTCAAACAATCGACTCCAAGGTTGTTCCTATATGCAACGGATGTGACTCAGTTGGCCTGATGTGATATGCTGGCAATCCAAGGGGCCTTCCGTTTGGATTGTTCTTTCACTTCTTTGTTGTGGCGTAAAAACTTCATCATCGGATATGGCAATTTTGTGATGCTTCTGCTTCATCATCGGAATGAGGTTCATCATGAATCCTACACCACCAAAGTAGCAATATCCTTTCCAAGCACAATTCTCTGTTGAGACAACTGATTTTCAATCATCCCCTTAAATCTTGTGAAGTTGTGGAGCACTGAAACTGTGTTGTGACGTATTCACACATCGCCCCATTGCAAATGGGGACCCTTGCTTTTTGCTTTCTAGGGTTTGTTTTTTAGGTCTTTTAGGATTTTGTCTGTTAGCCTTTGCAAGATGAGTGTTGTCGAGGGGATCGTTGGATTACAGGCTTTGCTTGAGCCAGGGTGAGTCCACAGGGCCCCAGAATTAGGGTTTCTTTGAGAAGTCTTCCTTAGGGCCTGGTTTTGCTCTTGTTGCTAATTGTGTCTTGCTTTGTGAGTGGGTATCATTCTTGAAGGTCCGAGCTAGGTCAGGTTGGTGAGTGATGAAGTCTAGAATGTCATCCTGATCTTCAAATGCCCTGAAATTTGGCTGTCTGGAATGCCCTGATCCTGAAATTTGGGTAAGTTTGGAATGTCCTGATCCTGAAATTTGACTAAGTCTGGAAAACTAAAGAATCCTCCAAAAACTAGATTTTGCAATATAACTCCTGGAGGTCCGAAACCACTCTCAAAAATCCTGAAAGTATATATGGAATATAACTTAAAGTATAAGAAAGAAGAAAGATATAAGGAAATGTCACTTATACTTAAATGTTATAATCCATAAAATGATCCTGATGGAGAGTCCAAAATGTCAAATTTCGCTCCTGACCCTTCCAAAGGGTCCAAAGCGAATTTCACTCCTGACCCTTCCAAAGGGTCCAGAGCGAAATTCTTCATAAGACATTCTACTTTGACCAAAACCTAGAACTAATGCATTCCTAGGCTTGAATGAAAGTAAAAACGCTTGTTTGAATGAAGAAATGTGAAAATGAAGTTAGGATCTTGGCCAAGATTAGGAATTTCGCTCCTGACCCTTCCAAAGGGTCCAGAGCGAAAATCTTTGTAGCTCTCATTTCCTTTCAAATTTTGACTAAGTGTTGATTTCTAGGGCATGTTGGGGAATGAATTAATATGTTCTTGCCTTGAGATGGAGTTGGATGATTTTGAAGAGCAAGATTTTAGCCTAAAGGAGAATTTCGCCCCTGACACTTCCAAAGGATCCAGAGCAAAATTCACTATAAACCTCTTTTGCTACTTTGTTTGGGATCCAATCCTTGTTCCTTAGGTGGAAAATGATCTAATTTTGCCTCTTGAGGTGGTTTGGAGTTGGAGAAATGGAGAATCAAGCTCAAATCATGAAAATCACTCCTAACCCTTCCAAAGGGTCCAGAGCGAAAATCTTCATGGACCTCATTGTCTTCCTTGTTAGGCCAAGTCCTTAGTGTCCAAGGCATGTTGGAGGAAGGATAAACATATTCTTGCCTTGAGGAATGATGGAAAGCAACAAAAGATGAAATTTCAAGCCTAGAAAGGAAATTTTGCTCCTGACCCTTCCAAAGGGTCCAGAGCGAAATTCCTTGTAAACCTAGTTTTTTGACCTTGCTTAGGCTTCAATCCTCGTTCCATGGAGGAAAAATGATGAAATGTATCTTGTAAAGAAGATTGGGATTGAAAGAATGATGATTTTGGGCTAGAAAAGGAAAATCGCTCCTGACCCTTCCAAAGGGTCCAGAGCGAAATTTTGCAAAACCTATCTTTTCCCTCAAATTTATGCCAAGTCTGGTGTGGGTCAAGATTGGAGGTGTCCTTAGGCATGTCGTTGATTGGTCAATAATTATCAAACTTGAAGGAATTGAGCCAAAAAGTGATTTTTGCTCGACCCTTCCAAAGGGTCCAAAGCGAAAATCTTAAAACCACCTATTTTCCTTGCAAGTCTACTCAAACGTTAGGTTTTCATGGCTTGGATGGGTGTGAGGAGACACGTTCTTGCCTTCTAAAGTTAATTGGTGTTGAAAATGATGGAAATTAGCCCAAACCAAGAAATTCGCTACTGACCCTTCCAAAGGGTCTAGAGCGAAAAACACTAAAACCATCCTTTTCTCCAAATTTTGTGCTAAGTCAGGCCTGGACTAGGGTGAGAAAAGCTATTTGGAATGCCTTGGAAAGATGTTTGACCTTCAAAAATGTGAATTTTGAGCTAAAATTGGAATTTCGCTCCTGACCCTTCCAAAGGGTCCAGAGCAAAATTCTGGATAGGTTTTGTCCCTTGCTAGTTTCTTGAGCGAATTCTCCTTTTGGGCCTTGTGAAGATCGAACCAATGTTGCCAAGTTGAGAAGTGGGTTCAATATGGGGGATTCCAGATGAAGTGAAGTGAAGAAAGTGAAATTTAGTGTGAATAGGCAAGCAAAAAGTGAATTTCGCTCCTAACCCTTCCAAAGGGTCCAGAGCGAAATTCATCAAAGTCACTATTTCCTCTTTGTGTCAAGACAAGATCTTGATTCCTAAGGCATGAAAAGACTGGAGAGAGGTCGTTTAAGCCTTGCAAGATGAGTTGAAGTGAAGGAAAACAAACAAAGAGAGAAATTCGCTCCTGACCCTTCCAAAGGGTCCAGGGCGAAATTCTCCAAATCAACCATTTTTCCCTTGAGTGAAGCTAAAATGTTGATACCTATGGCATGGTTGAGGCTGGGGTGAGATATTCTTGCCTTGTAGGGTGAATTGAAGTAAAGGAAGTGTAAAATAAAGCCTAAAGAAGGAATTTCGCTCCTAACCCTTCCAAAGGGTCTAGGGCGAAATCCTTTGAAATTGCTATTTTTCACCTTGTTGGGGCCAGGCAAGGAGCTAATGGTGAGTTAACGTTGAAAGGAGGTCTAAATGAGCCAGGGATGCAAAATTCGCTCCTGACCCTTCCAGAGGGTCTAGGGCGAAATTCTTATAGGGCCTGTCCCTGGAAAGAGTCTTGAACTAACTTCATTTTAATATCTTTTGTTGATGATTTAAGGTGTGAAATATTATGTTGAAATGAATTTATTATGTGTCCTTAATCATCTTTTGATTTGTTTTGCAGATGAAAGAAGATCAAGCCAAGACAAGGACGACCTTCTCCAGTCCAGCATCAACAAGGATGACCTTCTCCAATCCAGCATCAACAAGGACGACCTTCTCCAATCCAGCATCAACAAGGACGACCTTCTCCGGTCTAGCATCGTCAGGGACGACCTCTTCCAGTTAAACATTTGAAGGAAAGACAAGGTGGCATCCCAATCATCACTCCTCCAGTCGGGTTGGTCCACTTCAGCATGTCCAGATTCAATGTACCTGACTCATCAAAGATGGCACTAACTTCGATGTACCTACCTTGGCTATCCATTGGTCGAATATTCCAAAGAAGACGTGTCCAAATAATGCAATTATTTCATTGGCCAGAATTGAGTTTGTTGTAACAAACCCTAATTAGGGTTTTCATTGTAAAATCTCGGCCATCGATCTCGATTGATCTTAGCCATTGAATTGTATTGAGGGCACTATATAAGCCCTGGCTCCTCATTTGTAAAGGTTAATAGTTAGAGAATAGTTAGTTAGGAGTTAGAAGGTGAATAGTTAGAAATAGTGAATAAGTTAGTTAATAGTATAGCAATTAGAGTAGAATAGAAAAAGAAGGCAAAGATTGTTGCCAAGATGTTGTTGTAAAAGACTTGTAAAACTTCATTGAAGAAATGGTGAAATCTATGGGTTGATTCAACAATTTGCATGGTCTTTATACTTCTCAGATTTGATTTCATGTTATTAGATGAGTGGAAGAAATGTGTTTGATTGATGGTGAAATTTGTATATCCATACTACTAGTAGTTTGTTGATTGCAAACTTGCTTTGTGTAGTCAACTAGAATCATTCAGCTTGAGCTTAACTTCAATTGTCGCTTCTTCATTGACATGCATCAGCCTGATGGTGTCTATGCCTGTAGTGAGGATCTTAACATCATAAAGCTTTCCTCCGAAGATCACACTAATCTTGTGGAGATGGTCCTGGGATGTCAAAACAAGACTTAGTTAGAATTTCATCAAAGATCATTCATTGCTCCTACATTCTTAGTGTCAGAATTAGATCCTTTCCTCGCCCTCGTCCTTTTTCCTTTTCTTTCAAAATCTAGACTAGTGAAACCTTGTGATTCCAGCAAATCAGACGTTTAGGTCGTCAAGTGTAAGTCCCCTTGTGATTCCAACAAAATCACATCATACCACAAAGAGCTTATCCACGAGTAGAGATCCTACATAACAGGAACCTTGAAGCTTCTTCGATTGATCCTTCTACGATATCTTCAACATTCAGGAGCTTTATTCAAGAGAGGATAAGGTACCTTTAGATATTTTATTCTATGTTTGGTCGTGTACAAAATACACATCAACAAACTGCTAGACTCTATGAACTCTTTCGGTACATAACAGGAACCTTGAAGCTTCTTCGATTGATCCTTCTACGATATCTTCAACATTCAGGAGCTTTATTCAAGAGAGGATAAGGTACCTTTAGATATTTTATTCTATGTTTGGTCGTGTACAAAATACACATCAACAAACTGCTAGACTCTATGAACTCTTTCGGTTTAGCTATATCCCAAAAGAAAATTTTCCCTTGTAATGCTAGCTCAATTCTTGACAAGAATGTCAAGCAATACAACTCATCATGCTCATTTGTCTCATGGATTCTACATTGTCTGGGTGCTGCAAATTCGGACAAGTTGCATGGATAAAGTTGTGTGTTTAGTCTTCTCCAAGGTTGGGAAATATCAACATGTTGATCATCTTGGCCATGCTGCTGCCCTTCCATTGAGAAATCCCTTTTTTTTTTTTTTTAATTTTTAGATTTTCAAATTTTTATTTTTTTTTAGATTTTTCAACTTTTTCACTTTTTTTGGATTTTTTGAAAAAAGAGAGATCTAGCAAATCTCAAATCTGACTTGAAAGCTCAATTAGTTCCAGCTACATAAACTGCTTCCTTTCTTTGCAATTATGGTTGACGACCCATCATTCTTTTGTGATATCTCTGTTGAGCGTTGAGGATGACTCTCCACTAAATTCACCTATTCAAAAGTTGGCATTTATGCTCTTCTTCTAGCGCCAATTTTGTTGATGTGTTAATTATGCACTATGCAACACAGAATAAAATACTAAGTATTCTATCCTCTCTTGAACAAAATCCTCCCAAGTGCTAAACTGTGTGACCAAGTGGGATGACTCCAAGGCTCTAAATGTCAGGTCTTGACATGCTCTTGGATAGACTCAGTGTTTATGATGTGATATTGTTGAAATCACAAGGGGACTTATGTTGATACTTGCATGCTCAAATAATGTTGGAACGTCGAAACTAACTTGACTTGAAAAAATAGCAAAAGAATAAAGGGTTGAGAAAGTTAATTTAAGCCTAGGAATGTAAGAGACTATGAATGACTTAGTGAAATTCAACTAGAATTTGCTTTGCCATGCAAAGCAACAACTCCACAAAGTTTAGTGCAATCTCCTAAGGTAAGCATAAGATGTTCAAATCACTACCAAGGACATAGACACCATCAAGAAAATGCATATCAATAAGCAAGCAGCAATTGAAGCTAAGCTTATAAAGGGTTCGAACCACTATGCAAGATATTTCACAATCAATGAAATACTAGTAGTATGAACATAAGAATTCCACCATTAACCATTTACAATAGCTTCCATCCATCTAACCAACATGAAAATAAATGAAAAGTAGAGACCATGCAAAATGTTGAATCAACATATGAAGTTCACCATATTTTCAATGAAATTAGCATGCTTCTTGCAACAATGTCTTGACAGCAATCTCCCTTTTCTCCCACTCTACTCTAGCTATCTGCTACTTTCTACTAACTATCAACTATTAACCTTTACAAATGAAGAAGTGGAGCCTTTTATAGTTGCTCTCAATACGATTGAATAGCCATGATCAAATCCACATCAATGGCCAAGATTACAAGATAGAAACCACGATTAGGGTTTGTTACACCCATTGCATAGCATTTAATGATTGACCAATGATAAAATCACATTTAATATGACAAATGTCCTTCCTTGAATATTTGACCAATAGATGATGAGGTTAGGTGCAACGAACTTTGTGCCCACATGTGGCAGTTATCTATCACATTGGATGAGTCAAGTCCGTTGAACCTGGATGCCTTGACTTGGAATGATGTGTGAAGGTGAGTTGGCGATGACTTGGCGCCACCTCAGCCACTTGCTTGCATAACTCATCACAAGAGTGTGATTAAGGTGTATCTCTTCTTGATACTCAACATTTCCAAGCACTTGCATTTGATATAGACCTCGTGATGTTTATGCTTGTTCTTTCCTTCTTTGTGGTATGTTCCTTTGATGCTTCCATGTGCTTGTTTCTTGCATCAGGCCTTGGTGTGCTTGAGCAGTCCTTCATGATATTAATATAATGATGAAGTGAAGCTGACCTCCTCCAATGGTTTCCTTATAGAGCCTTATGTTGAATTCTTTCCTTAATTTGAAGTTGCTTTCCTTGCTGATTTGTAGACTTTGTCCTTCCTATTGGTGAGTCCTTCTCCATCTTCACACATCTTCTTACTGATCCTAACCTGAAAAACAAAGGAATCCCTGAATCAAACATAAGAAATGAACGATGGAAACACCAATGCCTAACACTTCACTTCTCACTAACTAATCCCAATCTGAAATTTGCATTTTCAATTCTGGAAATGACAATTCACTGGCATGGAACTTGCTTGTAATCAGTTCTAAGGTCTGCAAATGGAGTTTTCTAATCCTGATTCCACCCTTTCTGTGTCTGTTTTGTTATGTTTCAGGTCTGAGACACTTGAAGTCTAATTACTGTCACTCAGATTAGGTCTGATCCTCATTTTGCAAATCTGATTTTTCATTATTCTGCTCTTAGATGTGGATTTAAGGGGTCATAGGAAATGATCGGACTTTTCATGTGCTTCTGACACTAGCTAAGGGGAGGTCAGAGATTGGAGATTGAACTGGAAGTGAGAAAGGACTTCGTGGATTTGAGGTTGGACTGGAAGTCAGCAAGGACTTTTCTTCTTATTCACCTCCATCTTCATTTGTTCTTTGGCCTTAGTTCTTTGTTTGATCAGATATTCGAATTACCTTACCTATCTTCATGAAAGCAACCCATCTTTATTGGCATTGTCACAGCAGCAATAATTGTCATTGTTTCCTTAGGCCGGGCTTTTCATGGCCAAGTGGAAGTAGTCTAAGGCAGGTCGGATTTTTGACCATACACTGGCAGTGGTCAGGGTTTTAAGGGCTGATTGGAAGTCACTAAGGCAGGTTGTAGATTTCAAGCTCAAGTAGCAGCGGTAGGTCAGAGATTTCAAGCTCAACTGGCAGTGGTCACAAGCAGTTCGGACTTTTAAGGTGGCATAGACAGTGACCACAAATTGGTCAGGGTTTTCACCCCTCACTGGAAGTGGATGTGAAAGCAGGTTGGGGTTTTGAGGGGGCACTGGAAGTAAGCATCCAGCAGGTCAGACTCTTCACTAGCATCTAGAAATGCCATCAAGTAGGTCAGAGATTTAGGTGCTAAGTGGAAGTGCTGATCCTTAATGATCTTAATCACTTTTTGATCTCTTCATCACATCAGTCCTTTGCTTGATCAGACTTTCGAATCATCCATACCATTTTCATCAAGGCAATCTTATCACCTTTGAGGCATTGAGACAACAGCACCTTCACCCATCATTGATCTTCACTCCTTAGGCTGGACTTTTGCACACCAATTGGAAGTGACCTAGAGCTGGTCGAGCTTTTTGAGGTCCACTGACTGTGGTCATGGATTTTGCCTCCAAGTGGAAATCCTTCAATGCGGTCGTGATTTTGACCTTCAAGTGGAAGTGGGCATGGATTTGACCTTGAACTGAAAGTGGGAGCAACAAGGTCGTGGTTTTGGCCTTGAACTAGAAGTGGGAGCAAGAAGGTCGTGGTTTTGAGGTCCATTGGAAGTTCATTCCAAAGCATCAATGTTACTTGCTCAATAAGCATTTCAAGGCATTTCCACTCGCTCTTAGCTGATTTTACCAATCTCAAACACCATTATCACTCAAAACCTTAAGGTATTCACCTCAACCATTATTGATTTCATCAAGAATAAGACATGTTCACCATGGTCGGGCTTTTGATGGGTCACTAACAGTAGTGATGAGGCAAGGCAGGGATCTAAGGGTCACTAATAGTGACTTCACTTGTTCAGTTTTATTGATGGTGGCACTTCATCAATTCTAAGGGTCCTTCATCATCAACAAAACCTCATCATGGTTGCCCATGCCCATGCCCTCATCTTGATTGACATTCATCAAACATCTCACTTCTTATGACTGACTTCCACACTTACCCCTATCATTTCTATCTCTAATGATGATGATCAAATGAAATGATCATCATATATCGTCCATTACTAAGGCATTGAAAAGCTACATTGATCTTAATTCCACTTAAGAGAGAGAGAGAGACATGACTTGATCACTACCTGACAACCTAAGGAACTGCACTTCCTTAAGTAAAAGGTTAATAGCTAAAGACTACCAGACGACTAAACTAAGACAACTAACCTAGAAAACAAAAAAAATGGGGGTCCCCATCTGCAATGGGGTGATGTGTGAAAATGTCGCAACAATGTGCCCGCTCCCATAGTGTTTCTTTGTGATTTCCACAAAAAGGGAATTAAAGTGTTGTAAAAACTCTACTTCTGGTGTATCGCCTTACTTTAGCTTTTCTTTTCTTTTCCTTCTTCCCTTTTCCATTCCCTCTCAAAATGAAGAGTCGGCTGCTAAATCCCAGAGGTTGTTTCATAGACCACAAAATTAAATCAAAGGTCCCATGACTATGAAACTTCCGGACTGCCCTTCAAAGGTGCGAAACTTTTGGGGATCAACAATGGAAAAAAGAAACTCTAAGCTAGAACATTGTCATAATTCATCACGAAGTTCCCTTGAAGATCAACAAATGGCTAAGGAGACATTCAATGACATATGTCATTTACAATACACAAACCTCCTTGTGATTTGCAAAATATGCTACCCTATAGGTGATTAGACTTGTAGGAATTGAAACCATAGATAATCCTTAGCACTTGTTGTCATGTGGAAAGAAGTAACGACCGATCCTTTGTTCTAAAAAAATCTCATATATAGACTTTCGCTTTGTCACCTAATCACTTGCAAAAATTCAATGGAGAACTAGAAGTCATAGATGTGGCATGAAAAGGACTGGAAATTTCATGACATCTAAGGTTAGACAGTTTGGATCATGTACATAGGCTATCAGCATCTACATCTCAAACAACGCATCATGGCAAACTACAATTCTTCATCATCAACCATTAAACTTGAAATTGAATTTGTGGCCTTGGGATAAATGATAGTTCTTCCTCAAGAAAGACAAATTTAGCAATCTAATCAAGAATTAGTGTCACTTCCAGGAGGATCTGAAGATTGGTAAAGGCAAACAAGAAGAAATGTGAGGATTTGATGCAAGACAAGAGGTCAAAATGGGAGATATAGGGTTTTATGTCTAGAGTGGACACTAGAACTAGGCAATGGAATGAAAGTTTAGAAGTCCATGGAAATTCTACAAAATGGGTTAAGAAACGAATGATATGATAGAAAGAAACTTAGGGAAAGATGTGAAATTGGAGGTCAAGATGGGACATTATAAAGGAAGTTTGAAACTCCGCATAATAGATGAAGTGCATGAGTTGAGGGTGGGGGAAAATCTTATAGGGAAATGATGTAGAGCTGGAGGTAGGAACATCCCAAAGTCCATAGTGACTCCACAAGATAGGAGGACATAAGTGGCAAAAGCATTGAGAAACTTTGAGAAAGTGGAACCAACAAACGGAAATGGAGGAAATTGGATGTCCAATAGTGCGAAGGAAGTCCACAAAGGGAAACTAGAAGGAAGGTGGGAAATAATAAGGAACTGGAAGTATGGATGTCTAGAGGTGGAAGAGAAATGGAAGAAGTCCATTAGAACTCCACAAGTTTGCAAAGTAGAAGTTATTGAAGATTGTGGGGCTGCAGAGAAGGATGGGAGGTCGCAAGATAGACAAGGATGGGAAGAAGTTTGGATGACCTCCGAAAGTCAGCAAAAGGGAAAATGGAAGAGGAGCAAAGGCTTGTGAAAATTGAGAGCAAAGAAAGACCAAAGGTTGGGATGAGGAAGGGAAGGATGAACCCCTAAAGTCTGGAACCATGTAAACTGGATGGAATGGTAACAGAAGCAAGGAAAGTTAGAGAATGCAAGAAAAGTTCGGGGTGCAAGATAATGCAGGGATCCAAAAGAGAATGGAATATTGCGACAAAGAGACAAAAGTCCAGTTGTTCGTTGAAAACCCACAAAAGGAGGAAATAAAAGCAAATGAAGAGAAGAAAGACCCGATAGACTTAGCAAAGCTTCCTCGTGGGGCTGACTGTTGGAACTGGATATTAGACAACTAGAATAAGTCCAGTAGTCCACAAAAACTCTGCAACTCCACAAAAAGTGAGAAAAATGACCAAAACCTTCCAATAGAAATTTTTTGGGCTTTTGCAACTTTCTGTAAAAGTTATTGCAATTTCCAATTTAATGAACAAGTTATATACTAGATGGTATATTTAATATTTTGGTATTATTATTATGACAATAATATTATCATCTTTCTTTTTTGCAGGTATGAAGAATGAACATGTATCGATTTCAATGTCATTCCTTTTCTTTTGAATGATGTATATATAGTAAAGCAATCACGATCAAGTGGCACCTTGATCAGAAATGTCTTTTAGACATGTCCAACCAAGATGTCACTTGGTCGTGACTGTCTACCAATTCATTCGGTGTTTATGATAACTTAATCGGTGTCATTAGTAAATGATAACAGATCGATAAACACACCCGATAATGAATCGGTGTCAAGGCAAATGTTAACAGATCGATATAACCACACCTGAATGAATCGATGTCAAAGCAAATGTTAACAGATCGATAACTAATAGCATTATATATGTGCTGCCGGGTTAATACCCCAATAGCATATTAATGTCGATCCATTTACGGATTGACATTAATGTGCTATCGGGTTACTAGCCTGATAGCATTAGATCGACGCTTAACTTTGTTAAGCAAGTCGTCGATCTAATCCATCTTTATCAATGTCAATATTATAATCAGATAAACATATTTAGTTTGGAAAGCATAAATCAGATAGCATAATCAAAACAGAACAAGAGAGATTGATAGGTTAGGAGAGACTTATCTTGCATAAGCTACTAATGCATTAACACTCCCTCTTAGCTTTGGAAGATAGATAAAGTAACCTGCATCACATTTCTTTTTCATAATGTCAGTCTCCAAAATATATATCATCAATACATCTGATATGAAGTACCATCAAGATACAAGATACAAATATAAAACATCACTCTAATTATGTGATATAAAAGTTTCATCATTTCATTATGACAAGATATCACCTGAACACATGATATCAGTATTGCCTAAACACACAATACTAAGGATAAACATGAGGATGGTTAAATCCTCATCTTATCCAGGTTGTGATATGTGCACAAGCATTTTATACAAATGTTTTATCACAACACCATCATGGCACATCCATGACATACCAGAGATCCTAACATGATAACTGGTTAGAGAATCATAAGATCGTCACCTTATGATGTCTGCATACAAGTGTTCATAATCTAAGAGATCGTCACCTCTTAGATATGAACACAGGGGGTGAAACCCAGAACGTCCCAACATGACAAAAGAAGTTTACACATTAAACATCTTATTTACAAAGCAGATTACCTTTCTATCATACCTAAACCTTTTCTGAAGTGATCAACCTTCACTCTGGAAAGTGATTTGGTCAGAATATCTACAGTCTGATCTCCTGTGCTAACATATTCCAATTTGATCACATTTTTGTCTACCATGTCTCGCACATAATGGTATGGGATCTCAATATGCTTGGATCTATCATGAAATACTAGATTTATAAAAAGCTTTATACAACTCTGGTTGTCACAATGGATGACAGTGGGTTTCATAGGTTCATAAAATAGTCCCACAAGCAACTTCCTAAGCCATACTCCCTCTCGAGCAACCATGGAAGTTGCAATGTACTCAGCCTCGGTGGAACTCTGAGCTACAGAAGACTGTTTTCTGCTAATCCAAGATATCATGGTCGATCCTAAACTGAAGCAACACCTGAGGTGCTTTTCCTGTCAGTCACACTCCCAGCCCAATTTGGGTCTGTAAATCCGTGTAGGTCTAGATTGACTTTCTCATATTTGAGACCAAGGTTTAGAGTACCTTGTAAGTATCTCATAATGTGTTTCACTGCAATCAAGTGGATTTCCTTAGGCTCACACATAAACTGACTTAAGGCATTGACAGCATAACAGATATTTGGCCTTGTATTCACCAGATACATCAGGTACCCAATCATCTGTCTATAGAGTGTAGGATCAGTGGAATGTGACTCTGTTGCTGCTTCCCTAAGTTTGTGTAAATTTGTTTCCATGGGAGAGGTCATAGGTCTGCAGTTATGCATTCCGAATCTCTTCAAAATGTCCAAGGTATACTTTCCTTGGTTTAGTATAATATTGTCAGAATTCTGCCATACTTCCAATCCTAGGAAGTAATGAAGGAGTCCTAAGTCCTTCATATCAAATTCTTTGGATAGATCATTCTTGCATTGATCTATAAGATAATCATTTCCTGTGATTAATGAGTCATCAACATATAAAATCAACATTAGCATATCACCTTTATTTCTTTTGTAGTAGAGATTAGGATCTACATCATTTTTATAGAAGCCTAGTCCTGAGAGATAGGTGTCAATTCTTTCATACCAGGCCCTGGGGCCTGTTTAAGCCCATAGAGAGCTTTCTTGAGTCTAGACACATGAGACTCTACATCATAATTTTCAAACCCTTCAGGTTGCTCTAGGTAGACTTATTCTGAGATCTCACCATCTAGAAATGTTGTCTTAACATCCATTTGGTGTACCTTCCATCCTTTTGCTGCTGCAATGGCTAATACAGCTCTCACTAATGTATACCTGGCAACAGGTGCAAAGGTTTCTTCATAGTCTATTCCCTCCCTTTGTGAGAAGCCTCTGGCTACAAATCTGGCCTTGTGTTTCTCAATACTGCCATCTGCAGCATGTTTGATTTTGAATAACCATTTAGATGAAACCACAGATTTCTTGGTTGGCCTAGGAACAATCTCCCAAACATCATTTTTCATAATGGATTGATACTCTTCAGACATGGCATCCTTCCATACTTGATGTTTAAATGCATCTGATACATTGTTTGGTTCAATTTTAGAGAGATCATTCATAAGAGCAACATAGCTAGTGAATTTATTAGGTCTTTTGCTTTCCCTGAAGGTTCCTGAAGGAGCAGCAAACTTCTGAGCTTCTGCTACAGTCTTGATGGCCCATAGAGGTCTTTTCTTGAGGTTTTCTCTAGGTGGGATTGGAGTTTCACCTATAGTTTCTTCAAGATTCTCCCTCTGAAGCTCAGGAGTTGGGTCTTCTTCTATGTTAGGAGTGGGAATATAGATTTCAGGCTCTATTGTACTTAGGGCTCTTTTGAAGGCTAAGTCTTCTTCAAATATTACATCCCTACTAAGTTCAATATTTTTCTGACCATGTATATATATTCTATAGGCCTTGGATGTTTCACTATATCCTACAAGTAATCCCCTTTTTCCAGAAGGTTCTAGTTTTAGTCTTTTCTCTTTTGGTACATGTATATAGACATGACACCCAAATATCCTAAGGTGACTAATATCTGGTTTTAGTTTGGTAAATACTTCCTCGGGAGTTTTATCTTCAAGATGTGAGTGAGGACATCTGTTTTGTATATACACAGCAGTGTTAGTTAGTTGCTTCTGCCCAAAGATTGATATTTAGATTCTGATCAAGAATGATGGCTTTGGTAGCTTCTACAATTGTCCTATTTTTCCTCTCAGCTACCCCATTTTGTTGAGGATTATAAGGTATTGTTAGCTCCCTCTTAATCCCTGAGTTTTTACAAAAGTCTCTAAATAATTCTAATGTGTATTCCCCCCCATTATCAGTCCTTAGGGTTTTGATTTTATTACCTGAGTAGTTCTCTATTAGTGATTTAAACTCTTTAAACCCACTAAGGATCTCTTCTGATTCTTTACACTTCAGAAAATAGATCCAAGTTTTCCTAGAGTAATCATCAACAAATATTACATAATACAAACATCCTCCTAGAGAGGGAGTGGACATGGGTCCACATATATCAAAATGAACTAACTCTAATACTTTGCTTGTTTTCCTAGTACTATTATGGAAGGCACCCTTGATATTTTTACCTAGGGCACATCCCTTGCATGCCTCTGAATGATATTGCTGCAACTTAGGTAAACTTGTGACAAGGTTTCCCATAGATGACAAAGCTCTATAATTTAGGTGGCCTAGTCTTCTATGCCAGACCTCATTTGCATTTGTTGCTTCGTGAATTAGAGCTAGGTTGGGCTTTGTGCACAACTCATACAAATAGCCTCGTCTTTGACCAATGACTTTGGCTTTCTTGATGGAAGAATTTCTCGGCCAAGCCAACACCTTGTTCTCCATGAAGGTTACTCTGTATCCATGATCTTCTAGGGCTGATATGGAGACTAGATTTCTCTTGATGCCGAGGACATATAGTACTCCTTTGATTTGCAATGACATACCTGTCTTCAGTTTGATGGTGCAGGAACCAATTCCTCTAACTGGATGTGAGGAATCATCTCCGATGGTTACTTCCTCATCATTATCCTCTGTCATGGAGTCTAGCACTTCTCTAAACCCTGTAATGTGTCTGGATGAGCCATTGTCGATCACCCAGGAGTTGGATTTATTTGATGCATGGCTTGTAAGTGCTGAGTAGAGGACATAGTTCTGGGAGTCATCTTCCTTTTTAGATTTTATTGCTCTGGCAAATGTGGCTTGTTTGGCTCTCTCTGGACATTTTGCAACAAAGTGTCTGAACTTATCGCACCTATAGCATTGAATATGTGATAGTCTCTCTTTGAAGTGTTCTTGCCTTGATGACCCTTCCTCTTCCTAAATTGCTTCTTCTTGGTTGTCTTATTTGTGTTAGTATTTAGAACTTGAAGGTCTTCGTCTATGTTCTTTTGTTTCATTCCCATCTTGTTCAATCTTGATTCTTCTTGGAGACAATCGTCCCTTAATCTTTCAAACTTAGGATACTTGGACCTTGCACTGATGCCTTGGACGAATGTACTCCATCCACTAGGCAACCCATCTAGAGCAATGAGTGTTAACTCTTTGCTTTGGATCTCATAATCTAGAGTTGCTAGTTTGTCTCTTAGAATTGATATCCGCATAAAGTAGGCATTGATTGTCTCCCCCTTGTTCATGGTGATATGATTTATTTCTCGTTTTAATGCTAGAGTTCGACGTGCATTTGATATCTCAAATGTGCTTTCAAGTGCTTTGAACATTTTATGGGCTGTCTGATGTTTTCTTCTGATGGGCATTATGTTGTTTCTCACCCCATCAACTATTATTTTTATGGCCTTTTCATTTCCCTCAATCCATGTTGTTTTGTTAGGTTCATTTTCAGGTTGGTCATTTTTAGTTTGAACAAATGAATCTACTTTGTTCTCTTTTAAGATCATCTGGATTCTAAACTTCCAGGCTGAAAAATCATCGCCACCTCCGAGTTTGTCTTCGAATCTGATAGTGCTGGCCATTGGAGAAATGTGATGTAGTACATAATCTTTGTTCTTAAATTATTCACAAAATTGAATAGCCTCAAGTTCGATCAACTTGGCTCTGATACCATGTAAAAGTTATTGCAATTTCCAATTTAATGAACAAGTTATATACTAGATGGTATATTTAATATTTTGGTATTATTATTATGAGAATAATATTATCATCTTTCTTTTCTGTAGGTATGAAGAATGAACATGTATCGATTTCAATGTCATTCCTTTTCTTTTGAATGATGTATATATAGTAAAGCAATCACGATCAAGTGGCACCTTGATCAGACATGTCTTTTAGACATGTCCGACCAAGATGTCACTTGGTCGTGATTGTCTACCGATTCATTCGGTGTTTATGATAACTTAATCAGTGTCATTAATAAATGATAACAGATCGATAAACACACCTGATAATGAATCAATGTCAAGGCAAATGTTAACAGATCGATATAACCACACCCGAATGAATAAGTGTCAAAGCAAATGTTAACAGATCGATAACTAATAGCATTATATATGTGCTACCGGGTTAATACCCCGATAGCATATTAATGCTGATCCATTTATGGATCGACATTAATGTGCTATTGGGTTACTAGCCCGATAGCATTAGATCGACACTTAACTTTGTTAAGCAAGTCGTCGGTCTAATCCATCTTTATCAATGTCAATATTATAATCAGATAAACATATTCAGTTCGGAAAGCATAAATCAGATAGCATAATCAAAACAGAACAAGAGAGATTGATAGGTTAGGAGAGACTTATCTTGCATAAGCTACTAATGCATTAACACTTTCAACATATGATAATAGCAAGTGGAATGAAGAGGAACGACACTTAGACAAATTTGACCAAGGGAGATCTATTTAAAGATTTCAAAAATCCGTATATGATGGGCAAAATAAGGCTATATGCACAAGGGAACTAAGATTCAAGCAAAATTTTCAACTATTAGATTGAATCCCAACACACTCTACAACTAGTGCCAAATTGAACTATGGAAGATTCAAATGCTTAGCACCTTATTTGATTTCAAAAGAATTTTCTGTGGATTGGACAAAACTTGGAAGCTGAAGTCTATTTTGTAACACCACTCAGAAAAATATGTGGACATTACTGCTGTTTATGTCTCGATTCTGGTATAGTAAATAGTATTTACTTATTTTTTAATTTTTATACAATACTTTTAACCTTTATCTAATATAATCAATAATTGGAAGACTTTCCAATAACTAGGAACTGCAGCATTAGGAAAGTGAAGAAAAATAGATAAATGAGAACGTAACGGTAGGATGACAAGGTCAAATTTATGGGACACACACTCTGAAATGAACTTGTCTGCAACCAACTTTACATTATTCAAACACACAACTTGCAAGTCCCCTTCAACTGAGGCCACCGTAACATGGGCATCAGCATATCTGAAAACATCAATCAGAGCTACAATCTTAGATCCTTCACTGTCATATGCAATTGGTACAAGCACCTGTATTGTCATTATCATTGTAGAATTTATTAGAATTTTTCAAGCTTCCTCAATTCAGCATAATTTTATGCTATTTGCCTGGAAACTCTTGTACATATTGGAACTTCTTCTAGACTATAATAAGGCAAATCATGCAGAAGAGTGGGCATATCATAAAAACAAGATGTCATAAATAGCTTTGAGACGATTGCCATATGGAAAATAAAAATCAGCTATGCACAAAATTTCATTGTTGTAGTTAATGGCTAGTAGAGCAGTTGATAGAAGTTCTCAAGACTTGGGTCCAAAGCCTACTACTACAATTGGGGTTACAGCCCAATCGTCTACAAATTTGGGTTCTGCCCTAGGACAACTTAAAGGAAATAACTAATAACTTCCTATCGAAATTCTTGCTAAAGTCCAACCTAATGTATCCGCGTTCCAACTACAAGCAAATAAAAGAGATAATTAGCAACCTACTACTGAAATTCTGGCGATGGCCCAGCCTACTAGGTATTTGGGTTCCAGACCTAATTAAATAAACTAAATTAATTAGCAACTTGCTACGGAAATTCCAGTACGATCCACCCTACTAGGTGTTTGGGTTCCAATCCCTAGTAAATAAAATGAAACTAATTAGCAACTTGCTTCTGAAATTCTGGCTACAGCCCAACCCACTAGGTATTTGGGTTCCAACTCCAAATAAATAAAATGAAACTAAGGCTGAGCTTTAGGTTTAATTTTTTAGAGGCTGGAGGTATTATGAAGCAAAAAATATTTAAAATTATTTATATAATTAATTGAAATCTTTTTAAAAAAATTAGCAGTTCTTATTTTTGAAGACTAAGTGATGGAAAAGGTTAACATTGGCAACCTGAAATGCTGGCTACAGCCCAGCCTACGAGGCAGCCCAAGTAAATAGGGCACTGGCTACACAGCGGACAAAATGGCCCACTCCATGCAATGCCTTCTCCATGCCCCCATGCCATGTCTACGGTTTGATTGGACGTGGTGGCTCTCTCTTTCATGCACGTCACATCAATCTTTCCCTGTAAAACAAATTAAATGCTTTGTTTTTGTTTTTTGGAATGTTTTTTTTCTAAATCATTTTCATTCTAACTTGTATCTTTACAATAAAATTATAAATAATGTAAGTAATAATATAATACAAATAATTTAAAGATATGTATAAATTTTTTTAATAATATTTTAAAAGATATAAATCATAAAATTATTTAATAAAGATTTTTTTTTTGTTTAAGAGATTTTTTTTAGGGTTGAAATTAAAAAAATTACTTTAATTTGTTTTTAATAAATTAAATATTTTAAAAAATTTAAATATAAATTTATTATTATTTTTAAATAATAAAACTATTTTAACTTGTCGTAACTTATTATCTTAAAATATATTAAATATTAAATTATAACAATGCTATTATTTTTTTTTTAAATTTAAAAATTATTTTAACTTGTCATAATTTTATTTTAATTTGTGGCAATTTTTATTTTTTTTGATTGGTAATGGGCCGAAGCCAGTAAGGTGTACATACCCTACCCCCTTGTGGGATTTAAACTTGTGACCTCTCTTTTAAGAACACAAATTCTCCACCACTAGGCCAACTCAAGTTGTACGAATTTGTGGCAACTTATTATCTTGAAATATATAAATATAAAATTATAATACTTAAAATTATAAAAAATTATTAAAATAAAAATAAATGAATGTTATCATTTTTTTTATTATTCTTTATCATTACAATTTTTATTGAAAAGATTATGAATACAATACAAATAAATGATTTTTATCCTTTTTTATATTATTCTTTATTAATTTTTTTAATAAAGATTATATTCTTTATTAATTAATTTTTATTAATGAGGAAGATTCTTTTAGGGTTTGGAATGAATCTTATTAATCTTTGGAGATCCTAAAATAGTAGAAATATAATTCATATCTACATAATTATGTTAGAAAATAAATTATTGAAAAGAAAAATCTATAATGATTAATGCTTCTTCATCTTAATTCCTAACCCTAACCCTAACCCTAACCAGGACATCGACACTAACCCTAGCCATAATCCTAACCATAACCCTAAATCATAAGCTTAATCATAAAACTAACCCTAACCCTAATCCTCTAAGCCTAACCTCAACCATAATGTAAATCCGAACCCTAACCATAACCATATTCCTTCCTTTAAAGTTTGGAATGAATCTTATTAATCTTTGGAGATCCCTAAAATGGTAGAAATGTAATTGATATCTACATAATTATGTCAAAAAATAAATTATTGAAAAGAAAAATCTATAATGGATTAATACTTCATCTTAATTCCTAACCCTAACCCTAACCATGACATCAACACTAACCCTAGCCATAATCCTAGTCATAACCCTAAATCTTAAGCTTAATCATAAAACTAACCCTAACCCTAATCATCTAAGCCTAACCTCAACCATAATGTAAATCCTAATCCTAACCATAACGATATTCCTAACCATAATCCCAAGTTGCGAGTCTAACAATAATCCTAACCTTAACCCTAACCATGTTGTAAATCCTTACTATAGCCATGATGTAAATCCTAACCATAACCTCCTAACCCTAACCTCCTAACCCTAACCATAAGACTAACATTAAAATTATACAAATTATTATAATTAAAATGAAAGATTGTTATGGTTTTTTATATTATTCTTTATTAATTATTTTGATTATTATAGTTTTTATTTTTACTACAAAATTATTATAATTAATAAAGATTAATATAAAAAAGATAACAATAATTTATTTTAATTCATAATAATTTGTATAATTTTAATTGTTATAATTTTATATTTAACATATTATAAGATAATAAGTTACACAAGTTAAAATAAATTTATGACAAGTTAAAATAATCTAATTATTTCAAAAAAATAATTAATTTATATTTAAATTTTCTTAACATCTTTAATTTATTAAAAATAAATTAAATTAAATTAATTTTTTTTAAAGTAAATAAATAATTTTATTGTAAAAGATAGAAGTTAAAATGAAAATGATTTGGAAAAAAATAAATTCCAAAAGAACAAAAACAAAGCATTTAATTTGCTTTACGGAGAAAAGAGGTTGGAGAGACTGCAGGTACTGATGAGATGTGCATAATAGAAAGAGCCACCACGTCCAATCAAACCGTACACATGGCATGGGGAGCATGGAGAAGACATGAGATGGGGTGGGCCATTTTGTCTGCTGCGTAGCCAGTGCGAAACTAATTCGCAACGTGCTGCTTTCGTTATGATTACAGCCCAGCCTACTAAGTATTCGAATTCCAGCCCTAAGTAAATATAAAGAAAGTAATTAGCAACTAGTCACATACATTCTGGCTGCAGCCTAGCTTTCTATATATTTGGATTCTTACTTACAATGGAGCTACAGCCTAATCTGCTGTGTACTAGGGTTCCAACCACAGGAAAAAAACAGAAAACTGATCACTAATTTTTATTTTATTTTTCAAAAACATTTCATGTAGTATTAATGCTAACTTATCAAGATTTCATTGTACCATGAAATTGAATATTCACTTAACATTTTTCTGAGATGGCTCCATTCGTAGGAAGTAATGAATTCACAACACTGAGAAATTGTGTTTGATTACAGGATAAATAATTGCCTGAATATTTTATGCTCTACGTATACTATACTTAAATAGAGTTTCTTCCTCTGAATTTTTTTGCACTATTTGATTGAGATGCTTGCTTTGTCTGGATTTCTTTTTAATTCAATTTATTTTGCCAGTGAGCTTTCGGACTAGCCGCCATGTCGCATCACTAGAATCCAGACTATTTTGACCAAAGGATGGTCCTAAAACTTGCATGGTTGCAGACCAAGTTTTCCGACTAGCTATAGTAGCCACCTCCCTTTTCTTGTCGAGTTGCAGTGTATCTTTGTAGTCAATCGTACTAGCCAAGGAAAGTCTTAAAAAATGCGTCCAAGCTTTTAACTAGCTAGTCACCTTTCCTTCTATCTTGAAATTTTATAACTATGATTATTTTTATGTATGGATTTTGAAAGGGTTTAGAGTTTTGTATAAAAAGAAAGATAAAATAAAATAATCTATTAAGATATCAAAAGATTGTCTAGAAGAGCAATTATGATACTACAAAAGATAAAGTATAGGAAGCTTTACCAAAATCCAATCCAAACCAAAGTAAAGGTGATTTGAAAAAATATTCTAAAGATTTTTGCTTAACTACAATACAAGGATCCTTCTCTCCTAACTTTTTTTTTTTGGAAACAAGGAAAATTCATTAGAACATGACAAATCCTTCATCCAATCTCAAAATTTTAAAAGAGGTATCCATCAATGTAGCGTAAAAGGATTTCCTAAGGGGTTTTTCCTTTATTTTCTTCTTTATGCACATCCTTAAAGATAGTAATGGATTTCTCAATAAAAGTAGGCATTTGTTTCTTTTTCATGCAAAGATAAGGTAAACCAAGTAGTGAGCACCTTGTTCTTCTCCACAAACACACAAAATCTAGGGAACAACAAGTACTACTTGAATTTGACAATCGAAGCAACATCACAATATTACCCAAAAGAATTGGCATATTCATCAAAATCTTTTCTTTCCAATACTCCAATGATAACTTTGGCAGCCAAACCCAAACAAGAAACTTGAAGATGGTATCATTCATTAAACCCAAAGACTAAAGACATTGTTATTCTTGTGTTTATAATAAAAGAAATAATATATATTTTTTATTTTTTTAATATTTATAGAAGGAAGATGGGTAAAAGAAAGTGGCAGCATCTATTCAACACCTTAGAATTTGACAATCACCTCTACTTCGCATATGAAAAATTTAAGATGGTTTGGTCATTTCAATCCTTTCATTTGATATTTTAAGAAAAATGTTAATTGACAAAAAGATATTTTATTTATGAATAATTTTATATGATATCTCTTATAGTTAAATATTTTTATCAATTTTATCAATCATACAAATTAAATTTGAGAAAAAAGAATATTTATAATAAAGAAATACAAATAATCTAGCTAGTACTTCAAAGAATATTATTATGCATAATTAAATTAAGTAATTATTTTAATAATTTCTACTTAAAAAATTATTAAATTATTAAATTTCTATTAAGCTATTGGCAAAACAAAAACATTCATTAAGACTACATCATCATTATCATTATCATTATCATTATATATTTAGATGAATTGATTGAGATAATTACAAAGTTAACCACTTGCATGAGAAGATAGACAAAATTGATTGATCAATTAAACTCAAAGTGAGTGGGAGTTGAGAGAGGAAGTGAAGATTAAATAATATAAAAATAAAAAATAATAATAAATTGAATTTTTAATTTTTCATGCATTTAAGTGTCACAAACACATCAAATTAGATGTTTCTAGTTTTTATTGGCAAACATTTTTGCATCCATGTGTGACTATAATACGTCTTTGACATAATTATTAATAAATCTTAAATTTTATCTATTATGACAAGTAAAAATATACTTGAAATTCATAGTGCTTAACATTGAAATTGAAAAAGAAAAATTAAGCTTAATATTGTGCTTGAAGTGATTGAGCATAAGAAAAGGAAACACATGGAACTATTTTTAGCAGCCTTCAAAGGTAACAAACCTCATAATCATCTCTACAATTTTCGCCCAAACCCCAAGAAGGTCCTCCCTATTAAAATCATTTTGGAGGTGATTAAACTTCACTCTATCCACCAAGAACCTCTTCAATTCATCCCTATAATTGACATCAGTTTTCTTCACTAGTCAAATGCCTTCATTGAGAAGCCCAATTGTAGCTACAATGGTTTCCATGAAAACCTAAAAAGTGTTACCATACCATCCTTCCAAGACTTGGTGAATTCCATAGAACAATCCTGGTCAAAACCTTTCATGGATTCAATATAGAGGGTGAAATTGCTCTCCACAAGGACCTCCCACAATTCTTGATTAAATTTAAGAAAATTCACAACCCATTGGCTCATTTTAGAGAATGTCTCCATAAATGTTGGTTAAGGAATGAAAAAACAAAATATAGAAAAGACAATGAAAACTAACTAGATATAAGAGAGAGAATGGTGAATAAAATAGGCTCTAACACATTGGCAAGGGAAATAGGTCATCTTTGAGAACATACCCAAAAAATCAGTATGGGCATAGTGAAGCAACATCATTGAAAGGAAGGTGAGGGATTTAAACCATAAAACCAACTAAATTGGCTTCATATTTTAATCTTTGTTTCACTTGAGCCAAGAGACAATTCTTATCATCTCATATGGTGAGGTCATTCACCTACATTGCAAAATTGACCAATAAATCTGCAATTTGATTTCCTTCTCTAAAGTTGTACCTAACATCGTAGGACTCTACAAGAAAATGAGGTTAATATGAAACATAGTAATCATATCATGGATAGACCAACTAGGTTTAGCCTTGTCCAACACCAAGTTAACTAACAATATTTAATGAATCCCCCTCGATGATAATGTTATCAAGGCCTTTTACTTTTGTTATAATGATCCCATGGTAAGCCACTACCACCTCGACATATTTTGATGTCTACACCCCTAAATTGATAGCGAATGCAAATAGGAACCTATCTTTATTATCCCTCATAACACTACCCCCTCTCACCTACCCTGTATTAGCATGGGAAAAGCCATCGAAGTTGAGCTTGAGCTAGCTAGTGGTAGGGGGACAAGAAAATAGTAGACCAAGTCAAGGCCTTCATGATGTCCACACTATTGAGTAGATCCAAGATGTTCTAGATGTGAGTACTTTGGACATCTAGCTCTAAAAGATTCCTTGAAGGCTTCTTTATATTATCTCCTTTGATATTCTCTTTGATAAAATTAATAATAGAATCTACAAGGACCATACAAAGATGCTTTCTATCTCTAAAGATTTTGTTATTTCATTATTTCCAAAACCCCCAACCAATGTGAAGGAAAGTGATCCACTAGAGTTCCACAATGAGAGGATTAGTGAAGGAAATTGACCAACTTTCATAAATACTCTTAACATTTGTCTATCAAACCTAGTTTGAAAGGATGTGATTGATAATATTCTATCTAATATTCCACATGAAGTTACAGTGAATGAGAAGGTGATCAACAGACTTCACATCATGTTCATGGATAAAATACCTATTGACCAATTGCATGCCTCTTTTCTAAAGGGTATCCTATGTAAGGATCTTATAATGACAAGTGGCCCACCAAAAGAAAATCACCTTGGGAATGAAATTGTGTTTCAATAGGTTCAACCAATTAAAAATAGGGAATTATTTTGGTTCCAACAAGTTAAAACCAAGTTTCATTGAATAGTCACCAAAGCGAGAATTAGGACAAATGAAGATACATTGAAGGTGGGTTGTATAACATCTCTGACTAGAAAGAGTAACAAAGAGAATCTCAATAGTAGAATGAAGATTCTATTTGACCCCAATTGGGATCTCCAATACGAGGGAGAAATAAAGTCTCGTCCTATTAATATTTAACAAAACTCATCAACCTTCTTTCCAAGACTAAGTGAATGGTAAACTAGATAGGATGGAACTCGAGGGGAACATGATAGAAACTAGGTCTAACCAAAATTTAACTGTCTCACCATTTTCAATCTACCATTGGTAGTCCAAACCAAGAATATCCCTAGTCTTTAACAAATTATTCCAGACATTAGACCCCGTTGACAATTGTTGAGTGTGAAGAAAGGAGATATCTTTGTAACCATTGAGATATTTGAATCTCAATTTTGGTCTAGTTTGAGTCCTTTTTAATTAATTTCCAACTAATCTTGGAGATGAGGGATTTATTCTTAACAATAATCATTCTTATACCATGTGATCCATTTTTCTCATCCATACAAACTAATTCCTAGTCCACAAGAGATATCATGTTTTGTGTTCTTCCTTTCAGTCTCAAACCATAGAAATATTCTTTGAAATTCTCTAATTTGAAAGTCATAGAATTGGAAATCGAGAATATAGATAGAAGGTAAATGAACATTCTTTCAGTGAGGCTTCGAGAAATTGGAGTTTTCCTACACTACTTAGGAGGGATCCTTTCCAAGTAGCTAACTTCGTATTGATCCATTCAAGAAGAAAATTCTAAATAGAGATATCAACAACAGCTTGAGTGAAGGAATTACCCAAGTCAAACAAGGTATATCTTCCAACTTGCAATTGAGAGTCTTCACTATCCAAACTTGATGTCTTGAGGGGACACTAAAAAATAATATAGCACTTTAGTTGACTTTGATGCATTGACCTTAGACCTTTGGCATTATTTTAGATGATTTTCAACCATGTCTTAGCCTCTAGTAGATATGATTCTCCCAATTAAAAGAGAATCATCCATAGATTGTTGGTGTGAGATTGGGGGAGAGGAAGAGGTAGACTTGAAACCTTTTGACCTATCCCTAAGGATGTTGCATTCAATATTTCTATCCAACACTACAATAAGAATAATGAATAAGAAAGGAGATAGGGGGTCTCCTTGTCTAATACAATGTTATTTACCTCTTCTTCTATGACTAGTCTTTCCAACTAAAGCAAATCCAAATGTTAGGGTTTAGGTCTCATCAACCTTGTAAACCCTTCAATTTATTGTTTTCCCAAATATCTTTTACAATTTACCCAAAAGACGTTAAACCATTTAACCAAGGGCGGTGAAAGAGATTATGTAAAGGTAAAGTTACTTCTATCATTTGTCCTCTAGGAAAAGGACAAAATGGCTAGGCGACCCATCTTGGAATCTTCTATTTTGAGGTGCCTGGACACTTGCTAGGAGTTGTAAGAGAAAATATGCCAGTTATGATAGTCATTCTTTCTATAATAGCATTTATGGCATTATTTATGACAAAATCCTTACATAAGTGTACATACATAAGAGATGCCTTATGACAACAAAGAGTACCTACAAGAGGTTGTTTTGGGAGGTGGGTGTGATTTTTTCTAGGTGGTTTTGTTGATACCATAGTGGTATTCATCCCCACAAACTCTTGTAAATGGGTGCCTTGAGCTAGTGTTCTTCATTCAGTCTTGTTTAATTTGCAAGGTAACAGAGTGTTGTCAGGTTTTACTGAGGTCTTCAAAGAAGTGTATTGTTGGTGTATTCTTCATTGGATTAGTAATATACTTGCCTCTCTTTTTGCAGTGGATTTCTTTTCCAGAAGGGTTTCTCCAAGTAAATTTGATGTTTCATGTATAATAGTTTTCTTGTTCTTGTTTTGATTCTACAATCATTGTGTTAATGGTTAATCTTTAGTTTCAGTGTTGTAATAAATTTGAGCTTTTTGAAATCTTTCTTCACCTTGTTTTACAACATTTTCTATCAGAGCTAACCATTTTGATGACGATGGGACACCTTTCTCTATAAGTGTTGAAGGTTTTTTGTTGCAATAGGAGCTTTTGTTTTGTGTTTTTTTTGTAGATTTGAGAAAGGTTGTATACCATGGCTTCCACCTCTCATCAAGATATTGATAAGTTCAATGGTACTAGTTATGAGATGTAGAAGTTGAAAGTTGAAGATATCATTGAAGAGAGAGATTAGTGGTTGCGAGTCTCAAATGAAAAGAAACTAGAGAATCCTACCTTGATAGATGATGAGTGGAAAAAGTTAGACAAGAAGGCATGAGGAACTATTTGGTTGTCTCACTGATTTTGTCCTTCTAAATGTCTCTACAAAAGACATCACATACAAGTTATGGAAGAAGATAGATGATATCTATCAAACTAAGAGTTTGTCTAACAAGCTATATTTGAAAATATGGTTATATTCTTTGAAAATGAGGGATGGTGATTCTATTGTTGAATATTTAAATGCATTTCATTTGATTTTTAGTCATCTTGCATCAATAGATGTTAGTATTGAAGACAAAGATAAATTTATTTTTCTACATTTCTCTTTGCCAGATTTTTGGGAAAATCTATTTGTTGTCATAAGTAATGGTGGTGCAGAGCCTAATATGGACAATGTGATGCCTATATTTCTTATAGAAGAGATGAGGAGAAAAGCCATGAATTTTGGCTCCCAAGATGCCTTGCATGTTTGAGGAAGGCAAAAAGGGGATAAAAAGAATGATAAGTCAAAAGGACATTCAAAGACCCCTAGACAAAGAAAAATAAAGTGTTGGAATTGTGGTAAAAGAGGGCATATGAAGGAGGAGTGTAGAAACAAGAAAAAGAGTACTAAATCTTCCATTGATAAGCCCTTAGATGACAATTATTTTGATGCTTGGTTAATTTCAGCTAACTCTATTAGTAATGATGTTTGGCTTGTTGATTCGGGTGCTTCCTACCATATGACTCCTCACAAGGAGTGATTTTTTTTAGTATAAATGATATGATGGAGGAGAAATTTTTCTTTCTAATAACACTTCAGTGAAGATTGTTTCCATTGATAATGTTTTACATATTCTAAATCTTGCAAGAATTTTATTTGGAATTTCCAAGTTCAATGATTTTGTAATGCATATGACACTTGATAAGTTTGGTTGTAGGTTGGTAAGGGGAAGTATGGTAATTGCTAAATGATCTTGGACATGAGATTTGTTTAAGCTACATGTGTTTACTCTTTGCAATTAAACTTTTGTAACTAGGACAAAAAATGAATGTATGTCGTGGCACCATAGATTGGGTCACATTGGTGAAAAAGGTCTTAAGACCATTCTAGATAGCAAACTAGTTGAGGGGATTTATGCTAATTAGGTTAGTAAGAGTGATTTTATGAGCACTACATGTTTGTTAAACAAAATAGATCTTCATTTCCTAAAGGAGTTAATAAAGTTAAGAGATTTTTAGAGATTATTCATTCAGATGTATGTAGTCCAATGGATGTTGACTCTTTGAATAGATCTCACTATTATGTTTCCTTCATTAATGATGTCTCAACATATACTTGGATTTATTTTATGCATTCAAAATCTGAAGTTTTGACTAAGTTTAAGGAATTTAAGGTATTGTTTGAAAAGAAATCAGATTATAAGATAAAAGTATTGAGATTTGACAATGGAGGTGAATATTTCTCTAAGGAATTTGACGAGTTTTGCAAACATGCAAGAATTGTTAGAAAAAAGACTACAACTTACACTCCCCAACAAAATGGGATAGCAGAAAGAATGAACTATACATTGATGGAAAGAGCTAGAAGCATGTTAAGTAGTACTAAGATAGATAAATGCTATTTTGTAGAAGCTTTTGGTACTGCTTTTTATTTGATTAATAGATCTCCTTGTAAATATCTTGTTGATAAAAAACCTTATGAAATATGGTTGGGTAAAAAGCCTTCAATTTCACATGTAAGGGTCTTTGGTTGTGAGGATTTTGTTCATGTGCCTCAAGATAAGCTATCTAAATTGGATCTAAAAGCTTAAAAATGCATCTTTGTAGGATATGGCGAGAATGTAAAAGGTTGTAAGCCTTGGAATTCTCTAACCCATATTTTTCTTTTAGAGATGTGATTTTTAGGGACTTTAGAGTTGACTCGAGTGAAGAACAACCCAAAAAAAAGTCAAAAACTATTTATTTTGAAACTAAGCAAGAAAATACACACGTGGAAGAACAAGGAGATGGACAAGAAGATGGACAAGAAGAAGAGAGTTTGAGTGAAATTAATGAAGATTCAGTTGTGATAGAAAAATTTGAAAATAGTGAAGAAGAACATGAGGAAGACCCTCTTACTCCACCTTTGAGAAGGTCCATAAGACAACAAAATCCAGTTGATAGGTATAGCCCACTAGATTTTTGTTGTAATTTTGTTTTATTGATGATGAACTTAGATCTTATAGGGAAGCACTCTCTTCTAAAGAAAGTGAGTCTTGGATACAAGCCATGTAAGAGGAGATGACAACTTTGGATAGTCATGACACCTAGGATCTTGCACGAGGGCTTCACTAGCTAGGTAATATTATATCATGTGCATTCATATTGGGGGGTTTAATATCCCAAATATGAGGGTAAAATATATTGCCTATCGGTGAAAATAGGGGTGTTTTTAATTCAAGCTTTGAAAAAATACAATATCTGGAAAATAATAGGGGGCTCTTAATTCAGACTGTGTATTGGGAGGGGGTGACAAAAAAGGAGTTTAGGTAATATTATTTTAAAATAGGGGGATTCTTTAGTATTCCATGAACTCATGTGATATAATCCAAGTTCACTAAGCGAAGCCCCTTTGGGATCTTGTTAGTTTTCACAAACGAAGAAATCCCATTAGATGCAAGTGGGTATTTAAGAAGAAATTTGGAGCAGAGGCTTGGTTAGAGAGATACAAGAATGGATCGGTGGTTAAAATAGTCATTGTATGGCTTGAAATAGTCACCCAAGATACGAGACTAGAAGTTTGACACTTTTTCATTAAATTTGGGTTATGTTAGAAGTGAAGATGATCATTGTGTTTATATTAATGTTATTGACGATCAATTATTAATTATCAATTATTGGTAACAACAAGGCAATGATTAAAGAGAACTTAAAACTCAACTTTTTGGCACATTTGATATGAAAGATTTGGGGGCTACTAGATATATTCTTAGAATAGAAATCAGTAGGGATTAGGTTCACATAAAGATTTGGTTAAGTTAGAGTAAGTATGTTGATACCATTTTCTAGAGATTTAAAGTGCAAGACTGTAAGCTAGTAAGTATTCCTTTTTCGATTGGTAGTTGAGTTTAGACGTGTGTCCTAATTTTGATGATGATATTGAAGAAATATCTAATGTTTTGTATGCTAGTGTCATTTGTAGTTTAATGTATGCAATGGTTTGTACTAGACCAAATATAGTCCAAGAAATGAGAGTTTTAAGTTTATGTCTAACCTAGGTGAAGAGAATTGAACTTTTGTTAAAAAGTATTAAGATACTTGCAAGATATTCCTAATTATTGTCTGGTTTATCATGGTACTAATGATGTGGATAAGTTATTGGACATATAGGGTTTTTTTGATGTAGATTGGGTAGGTGACTTGGATAGTCAAAGGTCCACTAGTGGCTATGAGTTTACTTTGTTTGGTGGTACAGTGTGTTGGACGAGTAAAAGATAACCTACAGTTGCATTGTCCACCGGTGAAGAAGATTATATGACTACTACACATGCCTCTGAGGGGGCAATTCACTTACAAAGACTTGGTAATTGTATTGGTTTTGATTGTAGGATAGTGAGGATTGGATGTGATAGTTAGAGTGTCATATGTTTGGCCAAAAATCCTATGTATCATGCTTGTACTAAACATGTTGATATTCATTATCACTTTGTGTGAGAGATGGTTGAGAGTGGATAGGTATTGATTGAAAAAGTGGACACTTTGGATAATGTTGTAGATTCTCTTATGAATCCAATGACCATGAATAAGTTCTTTTGGTGTAGGAAGGCCATGGGCCTTGATCATTGTACTTAATTTATATTATGTACATCTCTATGGGGTAATTTATAATGTATGATGTCAAGTGGGAGAATGTTAGGATTTAAGTACCACCAACCTTGTAAATCCTTCAATTTATCGTTTCCCTAAATATCTTTTGTAATTTACCCATAAGAGGTTAAACTGTTTAACCAATGATGGTGAAAGAGACCATGTAAAGGAAAAGTTACTTTTATCATTTGTCCTCTAGGAAGACAAAATAGCAAGGTGACCCCTCTTAGAATCGTCGATTTTGAGGTTATTGGACACTTCTTAGTAGTTGTAAGAGAACATATGATGGCTATGATAGTCATTATTGCTATGCCAACAACTATGAAAATATTTATGACATAATCCTTACATAGGTGCACATGCATGAGAGATGTCTTATAACATGTAAGAGCATCTATAAGAGGTTATTTTGGGAGGAGGGTGTGAGTTTTTCTAAGAGATTTTTCTGCCTTTTGTTTGGTGATACCATAGTGGTATTCATCCTCTCAAACTCCTATAAATTGGTGCCTTGAGCTAGTGTTCTTCATTTAGTCTTGTTTAGTTTGCAAGGTATCAAAGTGTTGTCGCGTTTTACAAAGGTCTATAGAGAATTGTATTGTTGTTGTATTTTTCATTGGATTAGTAATACACTTGTTGATCTCTTTTTGTGGTGGATTTTTTTCCCAAAATGGTTTCTCCACATAAATTTGGTGTTTCATGTGCAATGGTTTTTTTGTTCTAGTTTTGATTCTACAATCACTATGTTAATGGTTATTCTTTAGTTTTAGTTTTGTAATAACTTTGAGTTTAAGTTTATATTGGAAGCTTTCTTCACCTTATTTTACAACACCAAATAGGAGAGAGAGTTGGG
The DNA here is from genome assembly GCF_030272615.1 of Cryptomeria japonica. Lineage (NCBI taxonomy): Eukaryota > Viridiplantae > Streptophyta > Pinopsida > Cupressales > Cupressaceae > Cryptomeria > Cryptomeria japonica. The sequence goes on from NC_081411.1 coordinate 649,948,935, forward strand.
AATCACTTCAAGGAGCTGGTCTAGGGACTAATCCAGTAGAGAACTCTTGGGCAAGGGATTTACTAAATCATTTAAGATCCTTACAACTTCAGACTGCATATCCTAATATCAACAGTGTTATGAAGAAATATATAATATAATTCAATTCCATGAGGCTAATATTACATTATAGATTATAATAAGTTGTGAATCTAAACAATTATGATTTTCCATTTGTCATATAAGAATAAAAAATATCTTGCTCTATTTAAAAAATTCTAACATAAGAATTAGTTTTCACCTTGAATTGATTTAATATACTATGCTCCTCACTATATTATAACTCAAATTGTATATATAATTTTTTTAAAATAGATATCATTCAAAACTATAGAAATAAAGTTTCATTTTAATATGAAATAAAAATAATAAGAACACTAATAGCAAATTGATAGTCTAGTTCTTATTACTTATGAATCTCAACATCATCAAGAGAGGTACACCCTCAAATTAGGTAGCTTGTAAAAATATATAGAATAAGTAATAGTACGTCAGTTATTTTTAAATACCTAATGCTACCAGTTTAGAAAAAATAATCATAAATAAATCTCTATTTCCATACATGTATTTGTGTTTATACATTGATGACAAGATAGTAGCAACAACACTAACATACAACATTTCTCATACACCAATAAGCATGATAGCTAAACACATCAATTAAATAACCAATAATAGATTTAAATAAAAAAATCAAGTACATATAAACATTACCATTAATTTTTGAAAGTTACTTTTGCAACTTTTGATTGTTGGTATTCTTGCAGTCACGACAACTGTGCTTGCTCTTGTCTCTCAAACTTTGGTGAATACTTCCTATGGTTGGGGAGCCTAATCTTTCCTCTTAGATGTTGGGTGATCCCACAATAGTGGGTTGCACTTTTTGGTATATCTTGTTTTTTGTTGAAATCCCAGATTTTTTAGAAAATATAATGATTAAGTCTTGAGAGGTCCCATTTGAAATAATATATTGAAGAGACTTATATCAAATCCTCTTAGATCAAAATCCCTTGGATAGAACCTCTCTACTCTTATATCATACCTGCAATGGAGTCTCCTTTGCACATATCAAAATGCTAACAAAAAACCACTTTTACATTAGCTTTTGGGGGGTCAAATGAATTCATTTAGATGTTTTATTTTGTACGTATGTAGTCCTAATTATAAGCTTTCCAAAAAGTATAATTTTTTATATATTTTATTTTATTTTAAAATATATATTTTTTAATTTCTTATGAATGTAAGTTTTTCATCAAAAATTAAGGACTGTGTTTCACACATGTGAAAATCTTGAAAAATAGAGAAAAATTTGTTAAAAAATATCTTTCTCCTAGGTATTGATATCCTCATTTCAATACAAAAAGAATAAGCTAATTCAAAGGCATACCAAAAAATTTATGCAACACAAAATACACCTCTATCCAAATTACAATTAATCCGACTTAAAAAATTAACTAAAATAATATATGTAATAAAAAATTAAGAAAAAATATCCATCCACTAGATATTGGAGCAACAAATCTATATTTTAAAAATTAGAATTTCATTCTTGAGCTATAAAAAATGTTATGCACTACACAACAAATGTCACTTTTGAAAAATATTGATTACTATAAATATTAAGTTATTAAAAATTATGTAAAAATATGGACAATTCATTTCTAATATATATATATATATATATATATATATATATAATCTACATGAAAAATGTCACAAATTAGTAGAAATATATATTTAGAATCTACATGAAAAATGTCACAAATTAGTAGTTTACTTCATCTTCAAATTCTTAATCATTTAGCTTCTATAAGTGTTAGAAAGCAAAGTTCTGGTACAAAACATTGATTTGAGTGTCAAAATTGGCCAAAAAGGGTAACTAACCCCATTGCTAGTGGTTGAGGTGGGTGCTCCCCCTATGACTGAGTGAGTCACTCCCGTTGTTGTTTCATTTGAGTTGGCTACTACCTTGCCTCATAGCACTTCCTTCGTTGGCCTTTTCCATAGCCCTTCTTGTGTAGTTCCCATTGTGAATTCGAGTGCTAGCCAAAAATGCCTCCCATGTGCCTCCATAGCTCTAGTGGTGGTTGTAGGTCAAGCGGTAGTTGATAATATCTTTTTTTTAGAGAAAAAGATTGATTGATAGGATTAGTTTATAGTATATTATTTAATTATATACCTCTATAATTTAACACTCACTTTGGATTGAATTTGGTGGTTATGACTGGTTCATGTCTGATTGCACTTAATTTTTGGATCATTTATGAAATATTGATGCAATCCCCTACTCAACAAAAAAATTTTGGCCTAAAATGCTAGGAGTAGTGTGCAAAATGCCCAAGTGTTCTCCTTAACAAAGGCGCCCAATGCTCCTATCCAAGAATTTTGGTCCCAAATTCAAAATTACAATGGTCATCTTTGGAAGTAGCAAGAAAGTACTCCCCGATGTTAGCCTTCCTAAAAAATTAAATTCAAAAAGGAGTAAGTTATATATAAATACAAGCTGCTCTATCATTTGAACTCATGTCTACCTATCATCAAGAAGTCTTCTAATTTAATTCCAATGGAGCATTCAATCTAGCATTCTCTGAGGCAATTGAACACAAGTCTGGAATCAAGGATTCAAGCATTCAAGTTTCATTAATCATGATCAAGTTTTGTGTGTTATTCCATGATAAAGGCATGCCATTAACATTATTATTTTTGTAAGACTTTAAGGCAATGAATTCATATCACAGGTATCATTTATTTAAATTATACATTAAAGAAAAAACTTTGCAATTATTATAGCTATCTCATTCTTTTCATAGATTTTAAAATTATTTATGGATTAAAATTGTAAAACTAATAAAAGCATAAATAAAATTATAAGTAAGATTAAAGTTTGTAATTTTAAAAAATGAGGTCTTAATAACATTTGTTAATTTTAGGGTTTAACATGTTTTTTACTATATTTTATTTTTTTTGTGTTTTTCCTATTTTTTAAAATTATAAATTATATTTTTGAAATTTATTTGTTTTAATTTTATATTTATTTTATTTTCATAAATAATTTTATTTAACTCTAAGAATTTTGTACAATTTATGTTTTCAACTTAATTTGCATTCATTCATATGTAGATTTTTATATATAAAAACCAATTTGTTTTGTTTTCAACTTAATTTGCATTCATTCATATGCAGATTTTTTATATTTAAAAAACAATTAATTAACATTACAAATATTGTGTGACTGTGTCATTTAATATCTAACCTCTAGAATGCACCAAACATCTACTATAATGTAAAAAAGACAATAATGTTTTGATGTATTCTAAGAATGAATACTAGACCCACAATTAATAATTTTTGAAAGAGAATATGATAAAACCAATCCCTTAAATTCTAAAACTAAAAAAATAGAAACTTAAAGTACATAAATAGTCTGCAAAACCTTTCCATGGGACCGCATGCTTAACTCCACATAGAGTTATGATTATATTTTAGATAGCATCTTGTGGAACACACTTTCAATTAGGTAATTTTGTTTCAATTTTTGGGTAATTTCTGGTTCAACTTTTATAATTTTATTTCATTTTGAACAAGTCCGGAATGCAATATGAGTCTCATTTTCATATTGATCAATTGCCCTATATTTCTTTTGAAGTGTAGAGTATGAGCAATATTGTGAGTCAAAATGCCAATAACCAGGGATTTTATTCATAGTAATTCTTCTTTTACCATACAGATCTCTGCAAAGTTTTCAAGCATCTCATTGTCGTCAAGCTGAACAAGCAAGTAGGGGGGGGAATTATGATGTAAAATAGAGTTTTGGCTAACTAGAGAGGTGAATTCTGAAGCTTCCAGAGAAAGGTTGCATCTTTTGACAACTCCTTCTAACACTTGTTATTAATTTTTCAGTGGAACAAGGATGTTGTTGGATCAATTTTAACCAAGAAAAAGACACTACGGGATAACAAAATCAAACAGAAACATAATGTTATTACAATACGACTTAGCAGTTCTTCAATGAATGATCAAGAATGTTTGGATTTGAATTTGTATTTGTAGACACCTAAAAGTTGCACAATGAATTAAGTGAATTTTATTCATTTAATTATCCTTAATTCTTCCAATTAATTAAATTAAGATTTAATTATATCCCTATTCTTCTAATTCACTCTTTTTAATTAAATTAAGATTTAATTAATATCCCCTTCTTCTATCTAAGCCATTTAATTAAATTCACATTTAATTAAATACCCCTCTTAGCCATTTGATTAAATAAATTTTATTTATTTGATTAAAATCCATTTATCCCCTTTCCCATTTCAATTAAATCTAAATTTAATTAAAATCCCCTTTGAATTTAAATAAATCAAAATTTATTTGTAAATCACCCCCACTTGCAAGATTCTACAAATGCAAGTTGCATCCCTTTTGGCTAAATTAAATCATTTTAATTTAAATAAAAATCCTATTTTCCCTCACCCACTTTCAAAATCCTACACATCCCACTTACCATCCTAATATCCTTCTAGAACTATCTAATCTCCTCATTATCCTAATTAATCCACTTTGTTTCTTCCTAGGTTGCCCACACATGTGTGAGAACACATCCCCCTTCTCCCAAGGTGGAACCACACTTGTGGGACCACATTGACTTTTCACTTTCTCCCCTTTGTGACACTTGTCACAAGGCTAAGATTTCAAATCTAGGACCATATTTGTGGGACCACATTGATCCTCATCCTTTACCTCTTGTGACATTTGTCCCAAGGCCAAGCCTTTCAACTTGGGACCACTTTCCTCCTTCAATATTGACCCTTGATTGGTAATCAATCTTGGCCATCCATTTCTAATCCATCAAATATATAAAATGAGATCTTGTCTCATATCAAATGGCCCATAATCCCAATCTTGTGCATCAAAATTATAGTCTTTTGCAGGTAATCAAAGGAGTTCATCTTGTCATCTACAAGCATCAACATCATCCTCAAGCATCCATAGCACATAGTTTAACTTCATTTAGTTGCATTTTAATCTTTCCTCCTAGCTTAATTTCACTTATTTTATAAGTTTTGCATTCTCATCTTAGTTTAATTAACTCACATAGCATACTTAGCTTTCAATTTAGAATATACTTTGCATCCTAATCACTTAGCTTGCATCATTCATCTTCATTTCCATTTCTTAGCACTCACTAGAATCCTAGTTGCATCCATTTTGATTCTAGTAGCATTTTCATATAACTTGTTCTCTAGGTTGTCATCTTGAGGATCAAGTGCTCTTCCAAGTGAGGGCCACCTTGAATCTTAGAGATCTTTAGAGATAGAGGACAATGAGGCAATTTTAGATTTTTTAATTTATTCATGTGTTTTGATTTCTAACATCTAATGCAATGCTTCATTGGTGTGTTTGAAGTGTTTTCCCCTCTTGCAGGTCGACACCATATTTTAGGCATACTTTAATTGGTGCCTATTGTGGGGCTCACATCCCAGAATTTAATATTTTTGCAAGTTTTTATGTTGTGAGAAATTGTAGGTTATGTTTCAGTGCGAAAGCTCGTACAAGATTTTGTTAGTTATAATGCGATTTTGTTCATTTTGTCGTATGGGAAGCTAAGACTTGTCATACAAGATTCTGCTAGGTTTAGTGCAATTTTGTTTCCTTTGTCATATGAGAAAGTGATAATTGTCGTATTGTCTATTGGGAAAGCTCGTACAAGTTTCTAATTGTATGAAAAATAAAGAGGCTTTTTTAGGATTTTTTTGATATGAATTTGTTGATGGCTTAGATGGATGGATGCAAAAGATATGATATGAACCAAGGCTTGAAATTAGGCTTGTGGAAGGACAATATATATGGAATATAAGTGACATTTCCTCTTCTCTTTTCTCTTTTCTCTTTCTTATACTTTAAGTTATATTCCATATATTTTATCAGGATGTTTGAGAGGGGTTTTAGATCTCCAAGAGCTATAATGCAAAATTTAGTTTTTGGAGGATCTTCCCAATTTCAAACTTAGTCAAATTTTAGGGTATTTCAGGATTAGGAGTGGAAAAAAAATCATAACTAAGATTTTAAATTAGGCTTGTGTAAGCCAACCAAGAGATTTGATATTTCACTAACTTTTTCTTCTTGCAAGTTTTAACAATTTGATGCACGCTTGAAGGAGTTAAATTAGGATTTGATTTTAGTTTTTTGAACTTTTTTCCTAAAGTTGGTTAAAATTAAACTCATTTTCTTTTCAAGGTAAAAATAACCTCACAATCTTCAATTGGTGCTCTAAAAAGAACCACATCTTTTCATTTGGGAAATTAAAAAGAACCACACTTGCAAGGATAAAATTTACAACAAACTTCAAACATTTCTTTTCCAAGTTAAAGTTCACATTTCAATTTGGGTTCTAAAAGGAACAAGACAAACTTTCTACTTTCTTGAAAAGGTTAAAATTCACAATCAACTTTTACTTGCAAGATTAAAAAGAAAAATTCACATTGTGCTTGTTTGGAGCAACATCTCCAATTAGAGGTTAGCAAACAATTGGCTTGAAGGATAAAATGAACTTTGGAGTGCTTTGTCTTAAGTGGTAGGTATATGCTCTCCCCTTAATTGGGTGATAAAAGAGTCAAACCCACTTTTTTTTAATTGCTTTATTTTACTTCAAGCATTTTACAATCTTTAGAGGGCCTATCTTCTTGAACACCTTGAGGGGGCTAGTGAGAAGAGAACAACCCAAGTGAGTATGACTAAAGCCAAGTATTCTAACTCACTATAATCAAATCGCCTTTTGAGATTAAAATCTCTGGGGACAAAGCATATTTGAGTTATCTCATATCGAGCACTTTGTAGGGCCTTGAGGTCTCAATCATGCATGTGTGACTACATCTTGTTTGGTACTTTGTTGGGTTATAGGCCTCAATCGCGCTTGCATGACTTCAAAGGATATCTTCGAACATAAGCCTCTACTAAAAGCCATAGCGATAAAGACTTTGAGCCGAGTCGGTTGCCAAACATTGGAAATATCATAGTGCAAGAGTGGGGAAGAATCTTCCCCCAAGATTACTCACCATATATCTCCCAAGATAACTAGCCAACTGTGAAGCAATTCACTTTGGGTTAATTTATAGAAAAAGGCAAAAAAATGAGTGCCCTCTAGGGGGTGACAAGGTTGTTTGAGCTGACGGAGTATTGAGACTAGTGGGCTATGATATTGTCAATGACATTTGAATAAAGAGTCTATCTAATGTGTATTTATTATAATCCAAACCAATGAAAACATCGGTGATTTGAACACATCCTCAAAAGAACATACACTCAATGTTTAGCATTAGGATGGCCATTGTTTTCATTTGTGCTATGTATTCTTGCCATAAAGGATAAAATATCTTGCAAAAATATCCAAAATGAAACTCAAAAATTAGTTCAAAAACAAGGAGAAGTCATAGGTGAGAGAAATTTTTGAATCCAACCAAGCACCTTTGGAGGTGGTTATCAACATTTCAACTATCTTTAGGCAAGATTTTCATCCAACCAATTTAGAGGAGTATCAAAACTAAGTGAACAAGAGTTTATCATCCAACTATCTCAACAACAATACCTAGCTAGGTATTCAAGTTAGTCAAATCAAGTTTCCATATCGGGAGACTTTATCCATATCATTTGGCGTACTTTGTCATAGGGGCCTATCAAACAAACCCTCTATTTGACTTAGTAAGCTTGAGTATTTGAAATGAAGTATCCATATCAAACATCAACATCAACACTCTTTGATCATTTGTATGACCACTCCCCATATTTTGAGAAGAATAAGTCTTTGTCAAAAGACTAAGTTGAAGAAGAGACAACCTAATCCTAGGGCACTTATCTTGAGGAGAAAATTTCTCTACATCAACTGTCAACTCCTTAAATCACATCATGTTTTCTTGCATCATATGTGATTGTATCTCCAAGGAAAATCTAATGAGTTTGACAAGGAACCTTTGAGAATTTTGGAAGCAACTTTGAACCCCAAGTCAAACCACCATGGTGGAATGACTAGCATTATTGTGATTATTATTGAAACAAGGGGCATAGAACAAAAGATTGCATGAGATTGAAAAGCCTAGTTCAAGATATGATAGATAAGGGAGACATAACGATCAATGGTCATAAAACCAATGGTGATCATGAGGATTTCAAAAATCCTCTTCCCAATTACAACAAGGGGGGAGCATCAATGTCAAACAAAAACAAAGGAGCCCACATTAATCACATTTATGAAAATGTCATAAATCACATATTGACATGTGACAATCAAGTAAATGGCATAAAGATAAAAGATAAACAAGAACATGAGCCGATAAATGTGACAAAGAGGGCTTAGAATTATGTCTTGAAGGGGAGTACATCTAAAGCAACAACTATCCCCAAGACTCAATATAACTTTGTCGACCAACTATGAAGGACACCCACTTAGATATCAATACTTGAGTTGCTAAAAATCTCACCAAAGCATAAGGATATCTTAGAACAAGATCTTGTTGAAATAATAGTTCCAAATGATCTGGATGCCAATCTATTCCAAGTCATGGTGGAAAATATGGCGGTGCCACATAACATATCCTTTTCAGAACATGATGGCATCTCCTTGAGTCATCTGCATAACACCCCACTCCATATCGTGGTTGTAGTCTACAAACATCGGGTGAAAAGAGTACTAATAAAAGGAGGAGTTGGTTTTAATATGTGTACCTTAAAGCTTATTCGTGCATTGGGTTTCTCCAAACAAGCTATTGATCCTAAAAATAAGATCGCAATCAAAGCCTATGATGATGAAGAAAGGTCCTTCAAAGGAACAATGGTACTACCCATTCAGGTAAGACCTATGCAAAGAGATGCATTGTGCCAAGTCTTGGACATAGACTTGATGTACAACAAACTCTTGGGTCATCCTTGGATCCATGAAATCCAAGCAGTACCTTCCATATACCATAAATGTCTCAAGCTCCCCTACAACAGACAAGAAATTTCAATATCAATAGATACTAACCCCTTTCAGTACTGCAATGATATGGGGGAAACAAAAAATGTCCTGGTTCCACACAATAGGGAAGCCCAAGCTTCCTCATCATCCAAACATCGAGAAAAACTCAAATAATTTTCCATAAACTTTGAGAAAAAGATGAAGATAAAGGACCAAGGTATGGGGGAATACTCTTTTGAACCCCTATGTCTATCTAAATTGCCAACTTCCACATCAATACATTAGGCAACACAACCCATCAAGAAGTTTTATGGTAAATTTATCCAAATGGGCACACTGGCTGAAGAATCAGATGACAAAATTCTCAACTGGTTCTACAAGGATGAGGAAGAAATTAGATTTGTTGCCCTAGAAGTGGTTGTTCCAATAGAACAATATGGAAATGGGTTCAAAATCATGCAATGCATGGGATACATAGGAAAAGGACCTATTGGCCAGCATCAAGAGGGCATCCTAGAACCCATACAACCCCATTCACAACTTGCACAAGACAAATTAGGACTTGGGTATGGTCAACATATTCAACCTATGCAAAACAAAGATCACCATCAGAAACCCCAATGGAGAGAAAAGATAACACATAATGAAGACTCATGGCAAGAGGTGCTACACCACGTAGCAGAAAAGACAAGAAAAGAACAAGAGCGTGAAGAAAATGAGAGGTGACAATAAGAACTCACTATCCAAAGGGAGGAGGCTTCTTATAAAAAAGTACATCATGTACAAGCACCTGATCAAACCAAATGTGAACCACAAATTGAGGAGATTGCTACTCAAAGAAGGGAAAATGTGTATGAGCAGATCTAAAGAGTACAAGAAGACAACAAACTTAAATCAAAACAAGCTACCAAGCTTATATTTATTATCAATGATCTTTTCTCACCATACAATATCCCTGTCAGATTCAATGAGGTAACCTGGGACAACAATTATGAAACTGACTCCAATGAGTATGAGTGAGACACTTGTTCTAATATCACTAAGGATATTGAGGTGGATACAATCCATGCTTACACACCCGTTCCTTATGAGGGACAAGGCTCAAGCTCTAGATCATTTGAATTCGGACCACAACATATCTATGAGGCTAGTGAGAACGAACAACTTCAATACGAAAGAGGCAATATCAACGAGAGTACCATCGAAAACCTTGAGTCTATTATAAACCTCACCCATGCCACATACAACTATGACAATATCTCTATCATGACCCTCATAGTGGTAGATCTTGACCCACCAAATGACTCCCTACCCCTCATATATCCTGACCTTATAGACTGGGAAGAACCTGAGCACAATATACCAATATTATAAAATGATGAGGCCATTGTTCAATACCTCTTCTCTATTAACCTTGAAACATGCTCCACCAGTGAACCACATAACGACATCTGTGATTAGGGGAGTGCTAAGTCTCTCAGTCACAAAATGAGAAAAATCAAAAATCAATCTAATGGTGAAAACCATCTAATGGCAGTATTAGATCACAAAAAAGTAAAAACAAAGGACTCATCTAATGGTGAAAACCTCTTTGAGGCACCTGAAGATGGGAGACTTAATACTTTTCCTGAACATTACCAGGAGAGGTCACCAATCTTGATTGAGACAACTCGATCAATAAATATCGACACTGAAGTAGCAGCCAGAACCATACATTTGGTAGAATTACTCACAGAAAAGGAAAAATTAAACTTTGTCAAATTATTCAAGGAGAAGCAAATCAATTTTCCTTGGTGTTATGTAGATATGTCGGGGGTAGATCCAAATCTTATCATGCATCACTTGTCTGTCACTCCTAGAGCTAAACTTGTCAAACAAAAAATAAGGAAGATGAACCCACATGTAGTCATCTTGATAAAAGCAGAGCTGAAGAAGTTACTTGATGTAGGATTCATCTAACCAATTGATTATGTAGAATGGATCTTTAACATTGTGCCGGTATCTAAACCGGATAAAAGCATTAGGATTTATACGAACTTTAGGGATCTCAACAAAGCTTGTACAAAGGATGACTTTCCTTTGCCAAGCATCGACACCATTGTTGATCTAACTACATGACATGATATGCTATCCCTCATGAATGGTTTCTCAGGCTACAACCAAATCAAGATAGTTCCAAAAGATCGGGATAAAATAGAATTCACATGTCCATGGGGTACATATCGTTGGAACGTCATGCATTTTGGCTTGAAAAATGCTGTTGCAACTTCTCAGAGGGCCATGACAACAATCTTCTATGACATGATGCACACTTTTATGGAAGATTACGTGGATGATTTTATAGCTAAATCTTCACAAGAGAAGAACACCTGGACATCTTGCCCATAAAATATCTCAAAGACTGGAACAATTCAATGTCAAATTGAATCCTAAAAAGTATGTTTTCAGAGTCACATCCAGAAAAAATTTGGGACACAAAGTCTTAGAATAGGGAATCGAGGTGGATCCAACAAAGGTACAAGTAATCATGGAGATACCACCTCCTAAAAACATCAGCCAATTGAGATCTCTATAGGGCAGGCTACAATCCATTAGATGATTCATTGCTCAATTAGCCGACAAATGTCTCCCGCTGAACCATTTACTTCATAATAATGTACCTTTTAAATGGGAAGACAAGTGTGTCGAATAATTCTACCAGCTCAAACAACATCAGATGAATCCACCAGTTTTGGTACCACCAATAGCAGGCAAGCCACTCATCCTCTATATATCAGCAACAAAAGTGTCACTGGGGGCACTGCTAGCACAAGAAGATCCAATAGGTAAAGAAAGGGAAATCTATTGCATCAACAATACTTTGAATGGATATGACCTCAACTATACATTCATTGAAAATTCTTGTTTAGCAGTGGTGTTTGCTTCTCAAAATTTTTGCCACTATATGCTAGCCCATACAATCAAGCTAGTAGCAAAGATCGACCCACTAAAACATATACTCAGCAAAGCCGTTCTCATGAGGAGGCTAGCTAAATGGATCATGATCCTAAGCAATTTTGACATTCAATGCACAGAATGATGGGCCATCAAAGGACAAGCAATTTTAGATCAACTGGCAGAAGCACCTTTACTAGACAAAAACCCCCTAGAGCTAGAATTTCTAGATACAGATGTTTTCACTATCGCACCCAAGAAATGGACCCCATACTTTGATGGATCATATACACAACATGGATGAGGTGTCAGCATCCTATATGTCACTCTAGAAGGACATACAATTCCAAGATCCTATGGATTAATGTTCCCATGTACCAATAACATTGTTGAGTACGAAGCCCTGGTGATAGGTATCAAAGTAGTCATGGCATGGAGAATCATATAATTGAAAGTCTATGGGGACTCTAAATTAGTCATTTATCACATTAATAATTATTATCAAACAAAGGATGACAATTTGAGGCCCTACAAGCGTATGGTGGATTATTTCAAGAAGTACTTTGTGAACATCACCTTTGAACAGATTCTAACATTGGACAACAAAGTTGTTGATGCAATGGTCACTATCACCTCACTCCTAAAAAGTTCCAAATAAACAAAATTTCTATGAATTCCTAGAGGACAAATCATTTTCCCCAGCCTATAACAATTTAGAATCCCAATTTATATGTGCCCTGAACAGTTCTGAGTCCCCCCTATACAGAAAGATCTATGCATACTTGAAAGTCAATACCCTCCCACCAGAACTATCTCACAACAAAAAAATGAAGCTTTATCTGACAAGCAGCCCGCTACACCTTAACCGCTAACATTCTTTATCACCAAGGTCTTTATGGTACTCTTCTTTGATGCCTCGATAATAATGAATTCTACTTTGCCTTACATGAGCTTCATGAAGGTATTTGTGGTACGCATTCAAGTGGTCCTACTCTTACCAAAAAACTACTAAGGATGGGTTATTACTGGCTGACAATGGAAAAAGACTCCTATCAATTTTCTATAAAATATCCTAAGTTTCAAATTCATAGTAACCTCATACATGCACCGACGCAAGAGTTGATGGATCAGATTGTTGATAAAGATAGTGTTGTTGTAGACTCCCACAATTCACTACATCTTGGCCTTTTTGTCAATGGGGACTTGACCTAGTGGGAAAAATTCATCCTTCCTCATCGAATGGACATAAGTTCATCATCACAACCACCGAATACTTCACCAAATGGAATGAGGCAGTTCCATTGACTACAGTGATTGACAAACAGATAGCTTCCTTCATTCTAAATTACCTCACTATCGGTATGGCATCCCTAGTTCCATTATCACAGATAATGGAAGATATTTCAAAAATCAATATGTATAAGAGATTTGTGATCTATTCCATATCCAACAACTCTTTTCAACACCTTATTATCCATAATGGAATGGCCAAGCAGAGGCCTCAAACAAAACAATCTTGAAAATCCTCAAAAAGATAGTGAATGATGTTGGTAAAGACTGGCACGTCCAGCTCAACCCTGCACTTTGGGCCTATAGAATGAGTACCTGCACACCTACATGAGCTACACCATACTCATTGGCATATGGGTCAGAAGCTATCCTACCTTTTGAGGTAGAGATTCCATCACTCCGGGTATCCTTGAAAGGCCTCATTCCAGATGAGGAATATCGAGTCAACAGGTTGCAAGAGCTAGAGCTGCTTGATGAACGTCGCCAACGTACCTTTCATCATCTCAAGGCATATCAACAAAGAATGTGCATAATCTATAATCACAAGGTCATTCCAAGGGCTTTCAACATTGGTGATCTAGTACTTAAGGTAAATCCCCAAAATCAACAAGATCGAGAAAAGAAAGGGAAATTTGAACCCAACTAGTTGGGGCCCTTTGTTATCATATCAACTTATGGATTAGGAGCATATCAATTATCAAATTCAGAAGGGGATGTACTTGATGAGCCAACCAACAACATCCATCTAAAGAAGTTCTACACTTGAGTCATCCAATGCATGGATCAAGCAAAAAGGAAAAAAATAAAAAAGGTATCAAAAATCATCACTAGGGTGAAAACTTGGCAAACAGGCAAAAAAATAAAAAAATTGAGAACAATACAAAAGAAAATCATAAAAAATAAAAAAAGTGCATTAAAAATAAGTGGTGAAAACCTGACAATAGGTGTTATTTGTGATAGAGAAACTCCTCTATCTATCTGTAATTGCATCATATCTTTGGCTCCATCTGATCTAAACCAATAGCCATCGTAGAACACTTATACACGCAAGCATTATCCCAAACATACTTAGCATAGTCACTCTCCCTAATTATCTGAATCAGTTATCCAACTCATATCCCACCATGGCTTGGTGATTAGTGTACATATCCATATCAAAGTACTATTGACAAAAAGGGGCAAAATCCTGACCTCGTTGGGGGCATTTCGCCATGAGGATTTTCAACAATAGACCAAACACATAAAAAAACAACAAGGATCAAGACAACCAAAAATGAAAACAACAAGGCAAGAAAGCTAGACATCATGGAATTGAGCAGATTGAAATTGAACAAAAGATCTATTTGCAAGATATTTTACTTGACAAGAATAATTTTCAGATAGCATGCATGCTTACTTATGGTTGTTAATTTTTGCTTATCATATCTCCTAAGTGACTCAAGGATGTCTAAATGACTAGAGAAGCAAGGAAGGAATGTGATGTTTTCTTTGTGTGATGTTTGGGAGTGATGCCTTCTACTATGCAAATTTGTCTTATGACGTGATTGGGTAACATATCACTGAAGACATTTCGGATTTGTATAGGACAAAGGTTAACTCTTGTCTGTTTTATGCAAGCAACACTCAGGTCATCTTCGTTCAATTATACCTTGACGCTTGTGTCATCTTGCAATATCAAAATCCATGTAAGTTATACTCAGGTCATTATGGTTCAATTATACCATAACACTTGTATCAACTTTCAACAAATCAAGACCCAATGATGAAAACAAAGGAAGCACTGGCACTTTGAACAAACCGGATGTCAACATTTGAGAACGAGAATGCATTAGTATCATTTCATTATCATTATCATATTAATATTGCATTAGGTTGCATGTCATTATCATATTAATCTTGCATTAGGTTGCATATTATTTTCATTTTGCATTAGTATCATTTATCATCTTTAAATTTTCAATTAGGTTGCATATCATTATCATTTTACTCTTGCATTAGATTGCATATCATTTTAACTTTGCATTAGGTTGCATATCATTATCATGTTAATTTTGCATTAGGTTGCACATCATCATCATGTTAATATTGCATTTAAGTGCATTCGCATTATCATTTTCATATTGCACTATAGTTGCATTTTCCTACCATATCAGAATCGTTTCCATATCATTGTAATCATTGGTAGCAGCCAAAGGGGGAGATAGTTATGGATCAAAGGGGGAGTATACAATACCCTTTGTCATTGTGTCAAAGGGGGAGAAATATACCAGTATGAAGTGTCTTGCAATAAGTTTACATTAATGCCAAGGGGGGATATTGTTGGCATTATTGACATTAAGTTGTCATTGATGTCAACTGATTTGGCAAGGTCACCGGTAAGTAAGAAGTGGTGATCGGTATAAGAAGAGAAAGACTTATGATGGCAATGCACATGTGAGTGAATAGATAGAAGGAAGGCTACTAGTACACATGGATTGTGTCATCTACTAGTTAGTAGGTTTACTGGTAAGGCACAAACCCAAGATGTCTTGCTAGTATAGAGGATGTTTGTTGATCATACCGGTAAGGTGAATTGAGCTGGTAGTCAAGCTTCATCAACAATGAAAGACAAACTGACATAGTAATCCAAGTAGAGGTGGATGTCGACAAGAATGACAACTGGATACCAGGTGGTGATGTTGCCCAGGTCGGTGGAATGTGCATCGACATAACAAATCAACAAGCAGGTCGACTTTAATGAGGAACTCGCAAGTCACAAAGGATGCCAAAGGATTGCGGCTTGAGGAAGGAAAGCTGGCAAATGACTGAACTAATTTTGCAAGAAGATTTGATCTTCTTACCCATTTGCTGAAGGAAACAACAAAACCATTAATGGTGTATGACAGAGAAAAGAAGAAAAGCATGATGCAGACCTCCAGATTTAGAAAATGCACATTGGATTGCAAAGCTTTGCTGGTAATTGATCAATGTCATGAAGATCTTATCCTTGGAAAAGAAGATCAAATCAAATTAGATTTGGATCAAGTTGGAGAAGGCAAAACCTAACATGGCATTGATTGAATGCATTTTTGGCGAGAATCCAAGATTATAAATAGATGAGCTTGAGTCAAAAAGGAGTGATGCTTTATGTGAAGAAGGAGAGTGAAGTGAGCTTGAGCACAAAGAAGGATCATCTTCCTAAGAATTTTTCTAAGAAAGTTTTTGAGTGAGTTTGCAGGCAAACTAGTGAGAGGGTTTAATTGGCAATGACAGAGTACCGGTAAACTATTGAAGTTCTAACAATTAAGCTAACTAGTGAGGAGTGATTGATTAAGAAGGCATCCAAGTGTGACATGGTGTGTTGTGCGGTTGAGAGTGAAGGGAGAGTAGCCAAGAATCAGAGAGAGTTATCTCATAACTGGTAGTGTGAGATCTAGTGAAGAAGAGAAGACTGTTAACTGACATAAACCTATTTGATCAAGAGTTGCAGAACTTATTTGCAACCAAAAGCTATAACTATATCAAATTTGTATTTCACTATACATCACCAAGTTGGAGCTTGGTGTAGGGGTTGGTGCTCCTTGGGTTGGTTCGCTAAATCAGTAGGGGTTGGTTGTCCTTGGGTTGGTGCCCTAAATCTTTGTAATTTGGTGTTTCACTTGTGAGGCTAGATTGGAGCAGTAGTCTCCAACAACATTTCTCATTGAGGTTTTTCCCATATTGGGTTTTCCTTGTACATCTGGTGTTGTGGGTTGCACTTGTGTGATTATCTCTTTTGGTATCTTCATTTGTCTTATCAGTTTGACTGTTTAGTTCTTAGGATAATAACCGGTATTCTAAGGTTGTTCTAAAAGGGAATGATTGACCCCCCTCTCAGTGGTACATTGTGTTCAACAAGGTCTACCACGATACTTAATCAATTGAATATTTATTACAACAACAAGGTTGGAGAAATGAAGAATTTGTTTATGTGTTTCAAATCCCTTGAACAACCAAACATCAAAATTCTTGATAGGGTATCTTCTAAGCCATGTCCCTGTCATGACAATAGACCCTATTGGGTACTCAATACTCTCTCTGTCAATGATTGTGGTTGTTAATTTTCTTTTAGGCCCAATACAACAACACAAAAATTAATTTGTTCCTTCCTCATTGTTCTCTTCTGCAACAATTATGTAACATGACCTGCATTTTATAGAATGATAATTAATACCAAAAACAATGTGAGATGTAACAAAAGGAGCCAAAAAATTCCTACAAAAAAATAAACTGAAAAAATCACCTAGTTCCACTAGGTCTAATACATGGTCAAAATCCACTGGTGCTTCCATCTGGCTCAATGGGAACCAATGGTCTACAAGACCATGTGTGAACCCACTCTTGTGATTCACATTATTCCCACAAAAAAATCATATATAAAGAGAAAAAACATGCAATCTCTCTAGTATAAATTACTAGTGAACTTACATTTGAACTTCTAAATGAGTGCATGTCACTCGATCGTACAAGTGTATAATAATCTTGACAGTTTTCAATGTTATATTCATTGATCAACCTAAAATATATATGAACCATAGATGTACCTACATTACCTAGTCCCATTGTAGAGTTACACCATCATGCATTGTTGTTGCATTTATCAAATCGACACCACCTTCGTACTTCAATTATTTTCTAGCAAGGGCTCTTTTATGCATGCTCCTGCGCCAACATGCTCTCCCTTTCCATGTCCAGCCTCAATGAAATTCCAAAAAATTTGTGCACCACTTGTCATATGCATTCTAGTCAACCAATAGAACATCCTTGCATTTTTTACTTGTGAGGTGCAATTATCTTACCATATTGTGTTGGTTGTATCTTATGTTTCTTTCCCTTAAATTATGGCATTAAACTTTAAAGAATCCTTGCACAAACTATGACGAATGAGTACAATCACCACTTATGTAGAAGTGATACTCTCTTAAAAACTTTGTATCCTTCTCTGTGCTATCATCTGAATGCATGAATGCCATGTGTACAAAAATAGTAACTTGTATAAAATGACAATTCATAGGTTGCACTTCATTTTCAGGTTGTAGTGTATAATTCTCAACAAAATCAATGATAGAGACAATGGTACCAAGAGGAAATGTCTCCTTACATAACTTGAATTGCTCATATAACCACTGAGCTCTATGTGTATACATTATGTACTCATAAACTAGTTTCTCTTGAAATATTTTCATAAATTCAGCTACACATATATTATTTTTCACTAACTCACATCTCTTCAATTCTTTTCCATCTTTAACCCCATATGTGATTGTCTCGTATTTTCCAAACTTGAAACTAGTTTCTTACCAATTTCACGTGTGCTCTCTAAATGTAGACATCTAGGTAAATGTTACAAACCACCACATGTAGCACAAGAACCTTTCAAACACGTCATCTTATAATAAATGCAACCATCATCTCTTTTATATGGTACACTTGAAATAAATTCTCTTGGTGACTGAGGAGGTGCTTTATACTACATTACTACAAAATATCGTTAGTGTGCAAAGTATAACATATATGACGATAAATATCATAGTGCATGGAAAATTCAATATACATCTTGCAACAACACATGGTGCGTACATGATTAATCTTAACATAAAAAGGTTTTTTCATTTCAAAAAATATTTGACTAATTCTTATTTGAGGAAAATTTTGAAGGAACCTTTCATATAATTTTGTTTGAGTCATATCCAAATAGTGTTTGGCACGTGGCTCATGATTTCTAGATTCAATTTTCCTTCTAACAACATCTCTTTGGTTGGGTGAAACCCTTGTGTTGTCATGCCAAAAAAATTCAATTAATGTTCTTAGTGCATCAACAACAACCTTGTCTTTATGTGGTAGTCTACCCAAGAATACCCAAAGAGAATTATTTTTAGGATCCTCTATTTTCTCCAACCTCGTTAATGCATTACATAATGTTGTTCTACTTATGTTTAATGACTTACTTGTTTTTCTTATTAAATGATCTTTTTTTTCTTGCTCATTATGATTGATGTAATAACATGTCGAGTAATATTAGAATCTTAAGTATGTGATTTTGAACCAATTTCTTGATATGCATCAAATAGATTTCTCACAATAGTTCTTTCACTATTATTTTTTGATGATCTTAAGCCAAGAATTTTCATTGCCTCTCTAAATTTCAAAGTTCTAATCATTTCAATAATTAATTGGCATCTTGCAGTTTGATTTAAGCTTTCAAAATAGTGTTTCCATATTATTTTAACCATTCTTTTACAAATTCGTTCATGTAATTTATTGGTCATTGGCATTGAAATATTCTCATCAATGCCAATTAGATATTTAGTTTCCCATGAATAATTGTAGAAGGTGTTAACATTGGTGCATTACGTGCATTCCTTACCTCAAATTGAGTTGGTGTATGTTCATGATTTGATTGATTATTGGTTGTGGTATCTTCTTCAATCGCATTAGGTTTATTTGGTAAATTAAATTGAGTTGGTGCATGTTCATCGTTTGATTGATTATTGATCGTGGTCTCTTCTTCAATTGCATTAGGTTCATTTGGTAAATTAAATTGAGTTTGTGCATGTTCATCGTTTGATTGATTATTTATCATGGTCTCTTCTTCAATTACATTAGGCTCATTTGGTAAATCAAATTGAGTTGGTGCATGTTCATCATTTGATTGATTATTGATCGTGGTTTCTTCTTCAATTGCATTAGGTTCATTTGGTACATCCATTTGAGATGGTGTAGATGACATACCTTCTTATCCCATTGTTCTTAGGTCACGTAATCTCCTCACATGCTCCCTTTATCTTTCCTTTTCAACCTCTCACTGATTGGATTTTCCTCGCTTGTTCTCTCCCATCGTTAATAACAAGTGTCCTAAATATAATCATTTTGCACATATATGTTACGAAAAACTTATATAATTAAATCACCATAAAAATGTGTATTATCATTATTTTTAATAATCAAAATAACATTGAACAGACCAATTAGTACAACAATTCAATCATTTGAAATCACATAAAATAAAAGGTTCACTTACTTTGACATAAAATGGACGCAGAATTGTAGAATCAGTTATAGTGGGGCCTTCAACAAGTTCCAAAATTTCTTATGTGGTTGTTGACAATAAAATTTATGTGAAAGAAATGCACACACGTTATGTTTAGTTAACTTGTTCATCCATTTAGTCCCTAAAATACCCCAATGAACCAAAGTTCATAATTCCAATAACCCGTACATAATTTTTATTAGAAAAAACCCATACATGTTACTTTATATATATATATATATATAGAGAGAGAGAGAGAGAGAAAGAGAGATAATTGGAGAGGAAGAGGGAGAGGGAGAGAAGGGGGCACCATGTGACCACTTAGAACACCATATGACCCCTTATGACCATATGATGTCATAATGGGTCATATGGCATCTTAAGGAGTCATATGATGTTCTAACACATGTGTGGCCTCTTATGATGCCATATAACTCCTAACAATTCCATTTGGTGTCCTAAAGGGGCATATGGTGTCGCTAGGGGTCATAAGGGGTCATATGGTGTCATTAAGGGTAATATGGTGTCCTAAGGGATCATGTCATGTACTAGGATGTTAAAAAGGGTCATATGGTGTCATTAGGGGTCATATGGGGTCTAAAGGGGTCATATGGTGTTGTTAGGAGTCATATGGGTCCTAAGGGGTCATATGATGTCGTTAGGGGTCATATGATGTCGTTAGGGGTCATATGGGGTCCTAAGGGGCCACACGTGTTACAACACGATATGACCCCTCAAGACACCATATGACACATTAGGACATCATATGATCCTAAGGGGTCATATGGTGTAATTAGGGGTCATATGGGGTCCTAAGGGGCCACACATGTTA
Organism: Cryptomeria japonica; assembly: GCF_030272615.1. NCBI lineage: Eukaryota > Viridiplantae > Streptophyta > Pinopsida > Cupressales > Cupressaceae > Cryptomeria > Cryptomeria japonica. The sequence continues at coordinate 649,970,025 of NC_081411.1, forward strand.
GAACACTATATGACCCCTCAAAACACCATATTACCCATTAAGACATCATTTCATTCTAAGGGGTCATGTTGTGCACTACGATGTCAAAAGGGGTCATATGGTGTCATTAGGGGTCATATGGGATCCTAAGGGGCCACAATATGACCCCTTAGGACACCATATGATGTCCTAATAGGTCATATAGTTTCTTGAGGGTTGATATAGTGTTCTAACACATGTGTGGCCCCTTAGGGCTCTATATGACCCCTAACGACACTATATGACCTCTTAGGACCCCATATGACCCCTTAGGACCGTATGATGTCCTAATGGGTCATATGGGGTCCTAAGAGGTCATATGTTGTTGTTAGGGGTCATATGGAGGACCCCTAAGGGGCCACACATGTGTTATAAAACTATATGACCCTTTAGGACATCATATGGTCCTAAGGGGTCATATGGTGTCATTAGGGGTCATATGTGGTCCTAGGAAGCCACACATGTGTTAGATCACCATATGACCCCTTAAGACACCATATAACCCATTAGTACATCATATGGTGGCCTAAAGGGTCATATGGTGTCATTAGGGGTCATATGGGATCATAAGGGGCCACACATGTCTTAGAACACCATATGACCCCTAAAAACACCATATGACCCATTAGGACATCATATGGTGTCCTAAGGGGTCATATGGGGTACTAAGGGGCCACACATGCATTAGAAAACCATATGACCCCTAACGATGCCATATGACCCATCAGGACATCATTTGGTCCTAAGGGGTCATATGGTGTCCTAAGAGGTCATGTCATGTACTAGGATGTTAAAAGGGGTCATATGGCATCGTCAGGGTTCATATAGTGTTCCAACACATGTGTGGCCCCTTAGGACCCCATATGACCCCTAATGACACCATATGATTCCTTAGGACACCATATGATGTCCTAATGGGTCATATGGTGTTCTAACACACGTGTGTCCCCTTAGGACCCCATATGACCCCTAACGACATCATGTGACCCCTAACAACATCATATGACCCCTTAGAACCATATGATGTCCTAATGGGTCATATGGGGTCCTAAGGGGTCACGTGGTGTTGTTAGGGGTTACATGGGGTCCTAAGGGGCCACACACATGTTATAACACTATATGACCCCTTAGGATGTCATATGATCCATTAGGAAATTATTTGGTCCTAAGGGGTCATTTGGTGTCCTAAGGGGTCATGTTGTGTACTAGTATGTTAAGAAGGGTCATATGGTGTTGTTAGGGGTCATATGGGGTCCTAAGGGGTCATATGGCATCCTAAGGGGCCACACATGTGTTAGAATGCCATATGACCCCTCAAGACACCATATGACCCCTCAAGACACCATATGACCCATTAGGATATCATTTCATCCTAAGGGGTAATATGGAATCCTAAGGAGTCATGTCGTGTACTAGGATGTTAAAAGGGGTCATATGGTGTCATGAGGGGTCATATTGTGTCGTTAGGGCTCACATAGTGTTCTGACACATGTGTGGCCCCTTAGGACCCCATATGACCCCTAACGATACCATGTGACTCCTTAGAACACCATATGATGTCCTAATGGGTCATATGGTATCTTGAGGGGTCATATGGTGTTCTAACACATGTGTGGTCCCTTACAATCCCATACGACCCCTAATGATACCATATGACCCCTTAGGACCATATGATGTCCTAATGGGTCATATGCAGTCGTTAGGGGTCATATGGTGTCGTGAGAGGCCACACATGTTTTAGAACACCATATGACCCCTTAAGACACCATATGACCCCTCAAGACACCATATAACTGATTAGGACATCATATGGTCCTAAGGGATTACGTGGTGTCATTAGGGGTCATATGGGGTTCTAAGGGGCCACAAATGTGTTAGAACACCATATGACCCCTTCAAGACACCATATGACTCATTAGGGCATCATATGGTGTTCGAATGGGGTCATATGGTGTCATTATGGGTCATATGGGGTCCTAGGGGCCACACATGTGTTAGAACACCATATGATTCATTAGGACATCATATGGTGCCCTAAGGGGTGATATCATGTCGTTAGGGGTCATATGGGGTCCTACAGGGCCACACGTGTTAGAACACTAAATGACCCCTAATGACACCATATAACCTACTAGGACATCAGTTGGTCCTAAGGGGTCATATGGTGTCGTAAGAGGCCATATCATGGAATAGGATGTTAAAAGGGATCATATGGTGTCATTAGGGATCATATAGTGTTCTAACACATGTATGACATATTAAGACCCCATATGACCTATTAAGACCCCATATGACCATTAATGACACCATATGACCTATAGTACCCCTTCTTGATCAGACTTATTAGACTGATATTTTGGTTGCAGTTTACTTTTCAGTTGATACATTACTGCTAAACATTGTTTAGACGTATTAGATATTATTTCATGTTTATCTGGATATGAGATGTATAAGTTATTTTTCATTATTTCAGTATTGGTTCATTTGTAGTATTTTTTGGATTATTGCTATTTACAGACACTTTACTTTATCTATGCAATGTGTAATTATATGTTGCATGTCTATGATTGTATTGGATGCAAGGGGATGATTTTCCTTCACTCACTTCGGTGAGACAGGGAATGTCATGATTCTTCTTCATCGGTGTGTGCCATGTATTCTATATTTATATACATGCATGTGTGATTCAATGATGTAGGATATTGTAGGTACGGGGTATCATCTCCACCTGGCTTCACAGGTATGAGCGTGCCTTATATGTCCGATGGGAGTGGAGGAGATAGCTGTTGACCCTAATCATACCCTCAGTCTACTCTTGTGAGTGTCATCAGTCAGTCGTCTGTTCCTTTTGTTCAGCCTTCGAGTCTTGTTTCTGTGACTTTTTCGGAGTCTTCTTATGTTTCTTGTATTTTTCTCAATTTCCGTGCCATAGTGGGTGTGATTATTTATTTGAGTTTAAGCTCGCATTTCATAGTTGGTATAAGCAATTTATGCATTATTATGCCTTTGTGTTATGAACTTAGCTTATTGAGTTAATTTATTAGATTTAAATCAATAATTATTTTATTTTGGAAAAGTAACTACATTTAAATCAAATGGAAAAAGTAAAATATATAAAGTTACTTCTATTGCTTTTAGATTTAAAGAAAATAAAAAATAGACTTAAATTATTGATTTTTACTTTTGTTGAAAAAGTTAATTAAGTTTCATAATGAGATAAATGTTTTTTTTTTTTTAAAGAAGAAATTCCCAATTACTTTTGAAGGAAAAAAAATAGTCAATTTGTTTATTTAAATGTTTTCATGAGAAAAATATTTCAACCTAAAAAGCTTAGGTTAAGATATTTTTCCTATTTATCCTTGAAAATATTTTGGAAGAAAAAGGCCTCTTTTGGAGGAGGATGCTTGTTTTGAAGGAGGAAATTCTGGAAAATTGGTTGGAAGGAAGATTTTGATTTTGGTTTGAAATTTTGTTAAGGGATTGAAGCTCACAAATTTCTTCTTGGAAGCTCCATAGGTTGGTTGATCTCTATTTGTTTATTTTAAAAATTCATGCTTTCTTCCCAATTTGTGGATGTTGTAGAAAGAATTAATTAAATGATTGTTGTGTTATGGGTTTAGTTGCTATGAGGTTTATTGAAAAATCTCAGTCCATTTTGTTAAAAAAATGCAACTTCATGGAAAAAAATTGTGGTTTAAATTTCATTCTTTCATTTTGTTTATGCCAAGAATTTGGTTCCTGGTAATTGTAATTTCTTTTAATTTTGTGAGATTGGTAGAATCATGTTGGCAAAATTTGCCAAGAATGGGGAAAATTCCGATTTTAATTATTCTTCTCCCATTCCTGTTTGGCAAAAAAAAATCCAATTGGGGAATGGCAATCAATTTAGTTCCTAGCCAATTTGATTTTGGGAATGAATTTGTGTGTTTTGTGAAGCTAATTTTTATCTCTGTTTTGTCTCAGAGATTTTATTTGCTGGCAAAATGCATTTACCAATGAATTATTTTGATGTGTGAATTTTGTTCAATTTTTTTATAAAAAAATTAAATTAAATTGAAGTTGTTTAATTATACTCTGTTGTCTCAGAGTATGAATTAACAGAGAATTAATCTTTGTCAATTTATGTTTCTATGAATTGATTTGTTTAAAAAATAATAATAATAATAATTTAAAAAAGAAATTTTAAAAATAATGGTGATCTTGGGGTTGCGTGGCGGGGAGCTCGGCTCAACCCAGCCACACACCCCCCAGCAGCTTGCTGCTCTCCCCATATGTGGGATAGCAGCAGCGCTGCTACCCCATATATGGGAACAACAACAACTTGCTCTTTTAAAAAAAAATAAAAATTTATTTATTAAATAATTTAATTAATATTTAGTTTAAAAAAGAAGTTTTTTTTTTAATTATTATTATTTTAATATAAATAATAATAATAAATAAATAATAAAATTGCAATAAATAGATTATTATGTAATTAAATATTTCTGTTTAATTGTGGTTTTAAAATATGTTTTGTTGGGATATTAAATCTTTATTTTAATATATATTTTAAGTGTGATATATTTATATAATATATATTCAATGAATAGATATTTATGTATTTATATTATATTATTATATATATAATTAATTGGGAATTTAATTTATTTTATAGAAATCAGTCAATTCGGGTTAATTGTAAATTAATCATGATCAAATGATTGGGGGGTTAAATTTTAAATGTGGTTTCAATTAATCTTATTAGACATGTGACTTCATCGTTTCCTTATATTAAAATAGATGTGATTTCTTTATTTCTGGAAATATTTATTGCAAGTATTTTATGCTGTTGACTGCTTAAAGAAAGATTGCTTGTTTTAGGATCTTGTGTTAATAGTAATTGCAGTCAAGTTTAATTTTCGTTGCAATTTTGGTGAGTTGTCATTATGTTGTATGATGTATACCCCCCCTTAGTCAGGTGTCATTGTATAAACCCTGTGGATGTGAGCCATTGTGTGTTATGTTTCCAAATGGTCAATACTGGGTTAGTGACTATGAATCCTTCACCTGGGTTATGCCAGGATTAGATATGGCTATCAGTTTCGCCATAGAGTTCTCATAGAGAGACCTTTCCTGTTAGTGTCCTAGGAGAGAGAGTGGCTTGCAAGCAGGGGCCGCACCCAAAGTGGATGGTAGGATAACCCCTCAGAAGTTAGATAATAAGTGATAATCTAACAATTGATTAGGGGGTGGGTAGTTATTAAATTAATCAAGATATTGTACCTCACACATGGTTGAGTGCTTGTATAGGCTCAAGGTGTGTGGGAAGGCCTGGAATGGACAGCCTACCATCTTGTCTTCACGAAAGGTTGGTAGGGTCCGCATGATGCTTAGATGGAGTTGGGGGTTCGGGAGAGGTTACCAGGATAACCTAGGATGGGGGCCAGGACCTATGGAGACCTACCTAGGGTAACCATCTTAATTCATGTGTTGACACTCTCTCTTTAGGGTCACTAGTGTTTTGTGAGTTGAGTCACTTGAGTTCTGCGGAGTCATGTGTACTGTTGTACTTATCTTATTGCTTGCTTGAGGGTCTTCTGCTATCTCCTAGCACGGTGGGGTGGTTCCATTATGGGATCACATGGTTGGGTGGTAGTGCCACTTCCCATCAGATATCTTTGTTCTTACCTTCTTGTGAGTATTGGCTTCACCGGTGTACCTTGGTTTGTGCTTCATGTATCAGCTCATGTTCTTGATATTGTACCTTTGAGACCCATGTGGTCATTGTATGAGTAACTTTGTAACCTATGTACTTTATTTGCTCTATTGAAGCCATGTAATTTATGGAATGTTGTAATTTAAAGTTCAATGGAATGTGGGTTATTTCAGTTATCTTTCTTCTTATGTATAAATGAATCATTGGAAGTATATATATTATAACTATTTAAAACTATCTATTTGAAATCAGTTTTGAGAATGAGTTAATTAATCGTAATGGACTTTCCCTAATTTAGATGGATAATTGGATTAACATTGTGATGTAGTGTTATTTCGAAGTAATCTTCGTTGGTAACCCTTTAGGATGTCATTGTTAGACTTCTGCTTGTGTTATTATACATGCAATGTTATAATTAAAGCACTCAATCTTTAAAAAAAATTATTTCACCCTTTAGTTTCCTTGTAGCGTTGTATTCCTTTAGGGTTTTTGGCGGGGCATTACATTTGGTATTAGAGCCCATGTTTCAACACTAGGTACTCTGGGATGTAGTGACCCCATTCAGCTTGACCTTTTGTGTAGGTCTTAGTGTTTGAATTTCCCTTGCTTTATCCTTGCCGTAGATCTAAACTATTTTCTCTTTTACAGTATTGGTCATGGTTAGGAAAGCTAAGGGAGTTGGCTATGTTGGTGGCCACAATAGAGGCAGAGGTGGGGGACGGGGTCAAGGTTTAGAATGCCATAGTCCTTCACCACCACCCACTCATGTGAGTATAGATCATGAGCAGTCTATGCACCAGGATTCTCAGCATGCAGGAGAGCAGGTCCCCGAAAGAGAAGAGCTGAGACAGATGTTCCAAGAGGTTCTAGCTAGGCTAGGCCCCCGGCCTGAGGGTGAGCAACCCATCCATGCTTAGGTTGGGGAGTCACTTCAACAGATTCCAGAGAGAGAGAGAGAGAGAGAGAGAGAGAGAGAGAGAGAGAGAGGTCTTCTAGAAGGAGGGAGGTCCCAGTTGACCAGGACCCAGCTCCCATGGGTCACATTAGGGACTAGATGAGAACCAACCCTCCCTTCTTCGATGGTCGAGGCATAGGTCTCGAGGCAGAGACTTGGTTAATCAGTTTGGATAGATGTTTCACTATGTTTCCATATAGTAGAAACACTAGAGCAACATGTGCCATCATGCACCTCGATGGTTTTGCTTTGATCTGGTGGAGATTAGAGGAGGAGAAGATCGGTTTGAGTATCAACACCATTTCTTGGGAGATATTCTTAGAGAGATTCGGGGCATGGTTTCTCTCACCGCAGTGGAGGCAAACTCGGGCAGACGAGTTCTATGCTTTGCGGTAGTATGGTATGTCAGTTGACTAGTTTGAGCATAGATTTTATGAGCTGAAATAGTATGCTGGGATTGGTAACGATGAGGCTATGCTCGTGAAACATTTCTTGAGAGGTCTTAATGACCGTATCAGTGGAGGGGTTAGAGTTTTCAAGCCAACTTCAGTGGAGGTAGCTGTGGTGAAAGCCAGATTGGTTGAGCAGAACCTTAGTCATGCGCATGGTGGATAGTCAGGAGTGCAGATAGGGAGTGTTCCTTTCAGTAGGAACAAAGCTCATGGGAATCAGTCCCAGTTAGTTGCATCGGTTAGGACTTCTTAGGCACCCATTAAGGGTGGACAACAGCAGCAGCCACAGAGATTGAAGCAGTTCCAGGGCCAGCAGAGTGGCAATTCTCAGCATAGGAGAAATAGGAACTGACAGAGGAGTAGACAGGGTTTTCCAGGATATTCCTCTTACAGTGCATCTCAGGCCCCTAGCAGGGGAAGCTTTCAATAGTCTAGTGAGTCGACTGGAGGTAAGGGACCACGTAGGGGAGCTTGCTACTCTTGTGGGTACTTCGACCATATAGCCGCATAGTGCCCTCAGCGTTCCCACCAAACAAGAAGTCAGAGGCCAGCTGCATCAGAGCCTACAGTAGGGGATGCTAGTAGATCCCATAGAGTGTTTGCAGTGGTGGATGACCGCCAAGTTGAGCATCAGGGGACTGTGATTGAGACCACAGGTGTGTTGTGTGATATCCCTACCTCAGTGCTTTTTGACTCCGGTGCTTCAGATTCTTTTATTTCTTTGTCCATTGTGGAGTGGTGTGGACTTGCATCTATTAAGCAAGCGGATAGGTGGCAAGTAGAGTTGGCTACTGGGGTGCACATGTTCGTAGATGCCTTTGTTCCTAGTTGTGAGTTGGACCTAGGACCCTTTGTGACTTTTGTTGACCTTTGAGTCATTCCTTTGGGATCTTATGGAATAGTGTCAGGGATGGATTGGTTATTATCTCACAGTGCTCATGTGGACTGTCGTCAGAAGACAGTAGAGTGTTTAGATGACCATGGCAGGAAAGTGGGGATCATTGGAGTTTAGAGATTGATATCCTTACGTATGAGTTTTGCTATGCAACTTAAGTGGTGTATGCGTAGAGGATGTCAGCTTTTTGCAGTAACTCTTGAGGATATGGATGAGGGAGAGACTCGAGAAATTGCTCTTGATGGTCACCCTATTCTTTGAGAGTATGCTGATGTGTTTCCATTGGAGATTCCTGGTATGCCTCCGAAGTGAGACATAGACTTTCGCATTGACTTGGTTCTTGGTGCAGAACCTATTTCGAGAGCTCCATATCAGATGACTACTCAGGAGCTAAGTGAGTTGAAGTTGCAGATGGAGGTATTGTTGACCAAGGGATTCATTTTTCCTAGTGTCTCTCCTTGGGGTGCGCCTATTATCTTCGTAAAGAAGAAGGATGGTTCTCTTTGGTTATGCATTGATTATCGACAGTTGAATAAGGTAACCATCCGAAATTGATATCCATTGCCTCATATAGATGATCTTTTCGATCAGGTGAAGGGAGCCAAGGTGTTCTCTAAGATTGACCTGAAATCTGGGTATCATCAGTTGCGCATTCACAATGCAGACATTCATAAGATAGTGTTTCACACTCATTATGGTCACTATGAGTTCACAGTAGTGCCATTTGGGTTGACAAACGCGCCTTCAGTTTTCATGTGCCTCATGAATGGGGTTTTTTGCACATACCTGGATGATTTTTTCCTTGCGTTCTTGGATGATATATTGATTTATTCTAGATCTATGGAAGAGCATGAGGGTCACTTACGATAGGTTTTGCAGTGCTTGAGGGAGAACCAGCTTTATACCAATTTGGCGAAGTGTGATTTCTTCCAGACTGAGGTGAACTATCTTGGTCATGTGGTTTCAAGAGAGGGTGTATCTGTGGATCTTTCAAAGATCCAAGCCATAGTGGATTGGCTAGTGCCGACCAATGTTTTAGAGGTTCAGATTTTTATGGGTTTGGTCGGATATTACCATTGCTTTGTTTAGGGTTTTTCCTAGATAGGTCACCCGATTACTTCTCTTCAAAGGAAAGGGAAGAAGTTTGTTTGGTCAGAGTAGTGTGAGTCAATGTTTCATAACTTGAAGGAACTCCTTGTTAGTGCTCTGATTTTGGCAGTCCTTGATCCATCTCGAGATTTTATGGTATGCACAGATGTCTCTTTAGAAGGTATAGGTGCAGTGCTTATGCAGGATGGACGTGTGGTTGCATATGAGTCTCACAAACTCAAGGACCATGAGTTGAACTATCCAGTTCATGATTTGGAGTTGGAAACTGTAGTGCATGCATTGGCTAGATGGTGACACCTTTTGTTAGGGCGTCGGTTTGAGTTGCATAGTGATCACTGTAGTTTGCAATATATCTTCATGCAATCGAACTTTAATGCTCGACAGTGAAGGTGGATGGAATTCCTCTGCAAGTATGATTTTGAGGTTTGATATATTCAAGGGAAAGAGAACGTAGTGGCAGATGCTTTGAGTCGTAGGCGGCATGAAGTTTTAGCATTGTCCCTTGGAGTGGACTTGAGACAGAGAATTCTTGGATTTGTTCCTTAGGATTCTTAGTATCAGGATGCTAGAGCTGTGTTGGAGTTTGGAAGGCCTTTAGAGGGTATATTTTTTGGTTATAGTCTTGAGGTGGATGGTCTTCTACGTCATCTTGGCTGAATCTATGTACCTCCTTTGGAGGGTCTTTGCACTTTGATCATGACTGAGGCCCATTGTGCACCTTATTCGACACATCCAGGTGTCAAGAAGATGCATGTAGATCTTAGACAGATTTATCATTGGGCTGGCATGAAATATGACATTGCTGATTTTGTGTCAAAGTGTTTGGAATGTCAGTGAGTGAAGGCAGAGCATCAACACCCAGCAGGGATTTTACAGCCTAACATAGTACCGGATTGGAAATGGGACATCATTTCCATGGATTTCATCATTGGGTTTCCTGTTTCTTCATGTCATCATGATGCCATCATGGTCATTGTTGATAGGTTGACGAAGGTTGCTCATTTTGTTCCTATTCGAGCTTCCTATACGACAGCAGTGGTGGCTCGGGTGTTCTTGGAAGATGTAGTGAGATTGCATGGGATTCCAAGGCGGATCATTTCTGATAGAGATCTTGTCTTTACCTCAGCATTGTGGACCTCACTTCAGCATGCTTTGGGGACTCAATTGAACTTCAGTTCATCTTATCATCGAGAGATAGATGGTTAGACTGAGTATGTGAATCAGGTTTTAGAGGACATGCTTTGCATGTATGTTATGGACCAGCAATCGCATTGCGAGGATTATATTTATATGGTGGAGTTTTCTTATAACAATGGCTATCATAGCTCCATATGTATGTCTCCCTTTCAAGCATTGTATGGTCATCCTTGTCATGCTCCTTTGAGTTGGGATCGGTTAGAGGATAGGGTGCTTATAGGATTGGATATTCTTCGAGAGATGGAGCAACAGGTTGAGTGGATTTGTGAGCATTTGATAGCTACACAGGATAGGTAGAAGAAGTATGTAGATGCTCATAGGGTAGATTGTCAGTTTTCTGTTGGTGACCGTGTGTTCTTGAGAGTGCATCTGTGAAAGAGTCTGAACTGTTATGGAAAGGGTTCTAAGTTGGTGCCTCATTTTGTTGGCCCTTTTGAGATCCTTGAGAGGATAGGACTTGTTGCCTACCGTCTTGCCTTGCCACCGAGTCTATCCTGCATCCACGATGTCTTTCATGTTTCAGTTCTTCGACCTTATCACCTTGATGTGACACATGTTCTTGATTGGAATGCTTTGCAGGTCAAGGACATGCAACTTTCCATGGAGCCCATGTGAATTCTTCAGCGTCGGGATTTGACCCTCAAGGGTTGCACCATCAACCAAGTAAGGGTCCTATGGGACCCAAATGATGAGACCTTGATGACTTGGGAGGATGCAACGAAGATGAGAGAGCTCTATTCTTATCTGTTTTAGGCTTCCAGGAGTAAGCCTAGTTTTGGGGGGGAGAATGTAGTACCCCTTCTCGATCGGACTTATTCGACTGATATTTTGGTTGCAGTTTACTTTTCAGTTGATACATTACTGCTAAACATTATTCAGACGTATTTGATATTATTTCATGTTTATCTGGATATGAGATGTATGAATTATTTTTCATTATTTCAGTACTGGTGATTTGTAGTATTTTTTGGATTATTGCTATGTATTGACACTTTACTTTATCTATGCAATGTGTAATTATATGTTGCGTGTCTGCGATTGTATTGGATGCAAGGGGACAATTGTCCTTCACTCACTTTGGTGAGACAGGGAACATTGTGATTCTCCTTCATCGAGGTGTGTGTCGTGTATTCTATATTTATATACATGCATGTGTGATTCGATGATGTAGGATATTGTAGGTACAAGTACCGGGTAGGTACGGGGTATCGTCTCCACCTGGCTTCATAGGTCTGAGCATGCCTTATATGTCCGATGGGAGTGGAGGAGATAGTTGTTGACCCTAATCATACCCTCAGTCTACTCTTGTGAGTGTTGTCAGTCGGTTGTCTGTTCCTTTTGTTCGGCCTTCGAGTCTTGTTTGTGTGACTTTTTCGGAGTCTTCTTATGTTCCTTATATTTTTCTCGATTTTTGTGCCATAGTGGGTGTGATTATTTATTTGAGTTTAAGCTCACATTTCATAGTTGGTATAAGCAATTTATGCATTATTATGCCTTTGTGTTATGAACTTAGCTTATTGAGTTAATTTATTAGATTTAAATCAATAATTGTTTTATTTTGGAAAAGTAACTACATTTAAATCAAATGGAAAAAGAAAAATATATAAGTTACCTCTATTGCTTTTAGATTTAAAGAAAATAAAAAATAGAGTTAAATTATTGATTTTTACTTTTATTGAAAAAGTTAATTAAATTTCATAATGAGATAAATGTATTTTTTTTAAAAAGAAGAAATTCCCAATTACTTTTGAAGGAAAATGAAAAAAAGTCAATTAGTTTATTTAAATGTTTTCATGAGAAAAATATTTCAACCTAAAAAGCTTAGGTTAAGATATTTTTCCTATTTATCCTTGAAAATATTTTGGAAGAAAAAAGCTTGTTTTGGAGGAGGATGCTTGTTTTGAAGGAGGAAATTCTGGAAAATTGGTTGGAAGGAAGATTTTGATTTTGGTTTGAAATTCTGTTGAGGGATTGAAGCTCACAAATTTCTTCTTGGAAGCTCCATAGGTTGGTTGATCTTTGCTTGTTTATTTTACAAATTCATGCTTTCTTCTCAATTTGTGGATGTTGTAGAAAGAATTAGTTAAATGATTGTCATGTTATGGGTTTAGTTGCTATGAGGTTTATTGAAAAATCTCAGTCCATTTTGTTAAAAAAATGCAACTTCATGGAAAAAAATTGTGGTTTAAATTTCAATCTTTCATTTTGTTTATGCCAAGAATTTGGTTCCTGGTAATTGTAATTTTTTTTTATTTTATGAGATTGGTAGAATCATGCTGGCAAAATTTGCCAAGAATTTTCCCTTATGTCTTCAATTGTTAAAAAAAATTTCTTCTTGGTAATTTTCAAATTGGGGAAAATTCTGAGTTTAATTATTCTTCTCCCATTCTTGTTTTGCAAAAAAAAATCCAATTGGGGGATGGCAATCAATTTAGTTCCCAGCCAATTTGATTTTGGGAATGAATTTGTGTGTTTTGTGAAACTATTTTTATCTCTGTTTTGTCTCAGAGATTTTATTTGCTGGCAAAATGCATTTACCAGTGAATTATTTTGATGTGTGAATTTTGTTCAATTTTAAAAGAAAAAAAGAAAATTAAATTGAAGTTGTTTAATTATACTCTGTTGCCACACACCCCCTAGCAACTTGTTGTTCTCCCCATATGTGGGGATAGCAGCAACGCTGCTAACCCATGTATGGGAACATGAACAACTTGCTCTTTTTTTTTTTTTTTTTTCTTTTTTTTCTTTAAAAATTATTTTTATTTATTAAATAATTTAATTAGTATTTAGTTTTAAAAAGAAGTTTATTATTATTATTATTATTATTATTATTATTGTATATATAAATAATAATAATAATTAATAAATAATAAAATCACAATAAATAGATTATTATGTAATTAAATATTTCTGTTTAATTGTGGTTTTAAAATATGTTTTGTTGGGCTATTAAATCTTTATTTTAATATATATATTTTAAGTGATATATTTATATAATATATATTTGATGAATAGATATTTATGTATTTATATTATATTATTATATATATAATTAATTGGGAATTTAATTTATTTTATAGAAATCAGTCAATTCGGGTTAATTGTAAATTAATCACGATCAAATGATTGGGGAGTTAAATTTAAAATGTGGTTTCAATTAATCTTATTAGACATGTGACTTCATCGTTTCCTTATATTAAGATAGATGAGATTTCTTTATTTCTGGAAATCTTTATTGCAAGTATTTTATGCTGTCAACTGCTTAAAGAAAGATTGCCTATTTTAGGATCTTGTGTTAATAGTAATTGAAGTCAAGTTTAATTTTCGTTGCAATTTTGGTGAGTTGTCATTATGTCGTATGATGTATACCCCCCCCTTAGTCAGGTGTCATTGTATAAACCCTATGGATGTGAGCCATTGTGTGTTATGTTTCCAAATGGTCAATCCTGGGTTAGTGACTGTGAATCCTTCACCTGGGTTATGCTAGGATTAGATATGGCTGTCAGTTTCGCCATAGAGTTCTCATAGAGAGACCTTTCCTGTTAGTGTCCTAGGAGAGAGAGTGGCTTACGAGCAAGGGTCGCACCCGAAGTGGATGGCAGGATAACCCCTCGGAAGTGAAATAATAAGTGATAACCTAACAATTCATTAGGTGGTAGGTAGTTATTAAATTAATTAAGATATTGTACCCCGCACACGGTTGAGTGCTTGTATAGGCTCAAGGTGTGTGGAAAGGCTTGGAATGACAAACCTACCACCTTGTCTTCACGAAAGGTTGGTAGGGTCTACATGATGCTTAGATGGAGCCGGGGGTTTAGGAGAGGTTACTAGGATAACCCAAGATGGGGGTCGAGACCTATGGAGACCTACCTAGGGTAACCATCTGTGTAGGGGAAAAAGCGAGACTAGGTTAACATGCCCTAATCCTACCTTTTGACACACATTACGGAATACGAAAGAGCCTAGAGATATCGCACAATTGGCTACTTCTTTTTGTGAAAGAGAGAGCCACGGGATATCTATTAGGATTTCTATTCCCTTGTTGAAATTGAAAGATAAAATGATGCAAGTTCAATCCCTAACCTCAAAATGCAAGTAGGAACTAATGACAAGATTACAGAATTGAACTTAAATGATGGAAAGCTGTAAATGCAAGGATGAAATAAGAATGCAGGTGCGTACCTGGAGTTAAAATCTGACTGAAAATGTTCGGGACAGGGCCGCGGGCACCACTGTCCTGATTCTGCCCCTAAAACTGCTCCGGAAACTGCTGTTTTTGCACTTTGGAAAAAGCTGTCAAAAATGCTGAAAATGCTGTCGGACCAGGGCGCCCAGCGCCCTTGTCCCAGGGACCAGGGCGCCCAGTAGGGACCAGGGCGCCCAGAAGGGACCAGGGCACCCAGCGCCCCTGTCCTGGCAGGACCAGGGCGCCCCACGCCCCTGTCCTGGTCTTTTTCTCTGAAATTTGGTGGGAAGGTCGGTCTCAGTTTGCTTCTCCCGGATCTGCAACCTGCGGCGTCGTCCGAGTCCCGAAACCTGCACTTATATCTGAAAAGGTGTTTGGGCGGCTATATAGGGTTTTGCCTTAGTCAAACCCCCACTTCGGTGATTTCCACCTCCACGAATAGCCAAGTTGTATTGTAAAATGTATTGTGTGTGCAGACCTAGTGTGTGTGCAAGGTCCTTAAATGCAAGAAAGCAAACTAGAGCAACCTAGAAAGTAAACCCTAATTGCTTGTAAATGATAATGTAAATGCTCTAAATCAAGATGCAAAGTGATCTAAAGCATGAATAAAGGATATATTGAAGCTTATGCAAAGACATGAAAACAACATGAAATCATACCCAACCCTCAAGGGAGGAGTACAAGCCAATCTTCAGTCAGTAATTTCCTATTGTTCTTCAATGTCTTCCAAGCCCTAAGTGGATGAATGAATTTGATAAGTGCTTGATAGAGGAATGTTGAATGTTGTTGAAGTCTTCCAAGATCTGCTCTTTCGCTGCATAGAAGGTCCTTGAAAGCCAAAAATCGGATCCTTTCAAATGAAGAAAGAGAGCTCTTATGTATGAAACCCTAGGTCTTAATTTCGACTTTTGGCTGACCTAGAGATTGAATATCCCGCCAATTTCTTGGGGTTAAGCTTTATTTTATGATTGGATCGTGCTCCCAAAATTTCGGGAAAAATGTCCAGGACCATGTTGCACGGGCACCATGGTCCCGACAACTTTTCACCAAATTTTCAGGGCCGTCAGATATGATGATTTTAGAGAGAATCCCGAAGTTACAGGTGATTTCGGGATGTTTTGACCCCCGAAATCAAGCCCCCAAGTTCAAAATAGGACCTAATTAGGGTTTTTGATTAAATGATGTATTGGAAGAATAAAATGAAAGGGGCACACTTTAATGAAAGGGCCCAACTTTATGATATGGGAGATGATAAAATAGGACCTTAGACCTAATTAATTTAATTAATTAAGTGCTAAAGGGGAAATGCAATGCAAAATGCAAAATGCGCCAAGGCGGGTGCTAAACTAGGTGTGAAATTGTACCACCCTAGCAAGTGCGTACAATTTACGACGCTACACCATCTTAAGCCATGTGATGACACTCTCTCTTTAGGGTCACTAGTGTTTTGTGAGTTGAGTCACTTGAGTTCTGCGGAGTCATGTGTACTGTTGTACTTGTCTTCTTGCTTGCTTGAGGGTCTTCTGCTATCTCCTAGCATGGTGGGGTGGTTCCATTATGGGATCACATGGTCGGGTGGTAGTGCCACTTCCCGTCGGATATCTTTGTTCTTACGTTCTTGCGAGGATTGGCTTCGCCGGTGTACCTTGGTTCATGCTTCATGTATCAGCTCATGTTCTTGATATTGTACCTTTGAGACCTGTGTAGTCATTGTATGAGTAACTTTGTAACCTATGTACTTTATTTGTTCTATTGAAGCCATGTAATTTATGGAATGTTGTAATTTAAAGTTCAATGGAATGTGGGTTATTTCAGTTATCTTTCTTCTTATGTATAAATGAATCATTGGAATTATATATGTTGTAACTCTTTAAACCTATCTATTTGGAATCAGTTTTGAGTATAAGTTAATTAATCGTAATGGACTTTCCCTAATTTAGATGGATAATTGGATTAACATTATGATGTAGTTTTATTTCGAAGTAATATTCACTGGTAACCCTTTA
Organism: Cryptomeria japonica; assembly: GCF_030272615.1. Classification (NCBI taxonomy): domain Eukaryota; kingdom Viridiplantae; phylum Streptophyta; class Pinopsida; order Cupressales; family Cupressaceae; genus Cryptomeria; species Cryptomeria japonica. The sequence goes on from NC_081411.1 coordinate 649,986,539, forward strand.
TAATGTCATTGTAAGACTTCCGCTTGTGTTATTATATGTGCAATGTTATAATTAATGCACTCAATCTTAAAAAAAATAAAATTATTTCACCCTTTAGTTGCCTTGTAGCGTTGTATTCCTTTAGGACTATAAGATGTCCTAAAGGGTCATATGGGGTCCTAAGGGGTCATATGGTGTCATTAGGGGTCATATGGGGTTCTAAGGGTCCACACATGTGTTTGAACACCATATGACCCCTTAGGACACCATATGACCCATTAGGACATCATTTGGTCATAAGGGGTCATATGGTGTCCTAAGGGGTAATGTCATGTACTAGAATGTTAAAAGGGGTCATATGCTATCCTGAGGGGTCATATGGTGTTGTTAGGGGTCATATAGTGTTCTAACACATGTGTGGCCCCTTAGGACCCTACATGACCCCTAACAACACCATATGACCCCTTAGGACACCATATGATGTCCTAATGGGTCATATGGTGTCTTGAGGGGTCATATGGTGTCTTGACACATGTGTGTCCCCTTAGGACCCCACATGATCCCTAAAGACACCATATGACCCTTATGACCATATGATGTCCTAATGGGTCATATGGGGTTCTAAGGGGTTATATGGTGTCGTTAGAGGTCATGTGGGGTCCTAAGGTGCCACACATGTGTTAGAACACCATATGATCCCTTAGGAAATGATATGAACCACTAGGACATCATTTGGTCCTAAGGGGTCATATGGTGTCTTAAGGGGTCATGTCATGTACTAGCATGCTAACATGGGTCATATGGTGTTTTGAGGGGTTATCTGGTGTCATTAGGGGTCATATGGTGTCATAAGGAGTCAGATGGTGTCTTTAGGGGTCATATGGGGTCATAAGGGGCCACACATGTGTCAGAACACCATATGACCCCTTAGGACACCATATTGTCTTAAGGGGTTATATGGTGTCCTAGGGGGTCATGTCGTACATACAAGGATGTTAAAAAGGGTCATATGGTATCCTGAGGGATCACATGGGGTCCTAAGGGGTCATATGAGGTCTTAAGGGACCACACACGTGTTAGAACACCATATGATCTCTTAGGACATCATATTGTCCTAAGGGGTCATGTGGTGTCCTAATGAGTTATATGGTGTCCTGAGGGGTCATGTCATGTACTAGGTGTAGATACCTAAAATTTATTTAATTATTTTATCCTAATTCTTCTATTAATTAAATGAATTTTTATTTATTTAATTAATTCATTTAGCCCTTTTTAGCTCTTTTTCCTCATTTAAATAAATACATTTATTTATTTAAATTATCCTTTTTCCTAAATTAAATAAACACTTTTATTTATTTAATTGATCTCACTTCCTCTATTATTTAAATGAATCTTTATTTATTTAACTAATTCATTAGCCTTTTCTACCCATGACACATGTCATTCCTCTCTTAATTCCTACACTACCTACCCTCTCATTATTTTCTTATTTCCTCTACCTACCCTTCAATCCTAGACAACCATCTATCTTTTACACCTCTTAATCTTATCCCTCCATTTCCTACAATGTCTTCTATATAAGAAGATGCTTCTTTCATTATCAATCCTCCTAAGCACTCCTAGCACTCCTAGCTCTCCTAAGCATTTTAAGCATCATGAGCATTCTAATTTTCTTATGCAATCAAGCCTTTTTGTGATCAAGCTATCAACTACATTTCCATTCTTTGTTGAGCTCTTGTGCACACATAAAATCTAGAGCAAATATATCAAGAAAGATCAATGGAGATAGGAAGAATGGAGATTCAAACACTAGTGGACATGTGATGGTATAATATTTTTTATTTTGTTAATTTGCATTGTCTTAGGTAATCTTCATATGTTATGGTCGATCTTTGTTGTTGTTAGGCTAGGGTTTTGTGGTTGAATTCATTTAGTGTTTCAATATTATTGTTTCCATTATCCACTTTTCACCATACACACTAGAATGTTAAAAGGGGTCATATAGTGTCCTAAGGGGTGATGTTGTGTACTAGGATGTTAAAACAAGTCATATGGTGTCCTAAGGGGTCATATGGTGTCATTAGGGGTCATATAGGGTACTAAGGGGCCACACGCATTAGAATACCATATGACCCCTTAAGATACCATAAGAGAGAGAAATAGAGTATTAAAAAGGCTAAAAGGAGACAAAGGGATGGAGGTCCTAAAAGGACTTAAAGGAGAGAGAGAGAGAGAGAATACAATCTGTGAAGATATTGATGGACAATATATATGTTATATATATAGCTATGCATGCATTTTACATACATTTATGTGCATAAATACATATATTATATATATATACATATACATATACATACACATATTATATACATATACACATAAACATGTTATATACATTTGTATACACATATTATATACATACATATATATTTCTATATATTGGTTTGCTTTTATGTCAACATAACCCGCATGGGTTTTTAGGGCTAAAAACAACAATCAAGCTTTTATATTTAAAAAACCCATTTGTGCTTTTATTTTAAAAAATCCGATCACGTTTAGGGTCATTAATAACATTGGATGCCAAGGTTGAAGCTTGGGAGTTTGAAATAAAGGAGGGGTTAAAATTTATTCAAAGGGGAAGAATAACAAAGCAAGGGAATCAAACAACCCTATCAAGATCCACTAAGTGATACAATTGATGAGAGGAATCCAAGGGTAATTGCTCCTTATCCATGATATACCAATTATGTATGTGCTCAGAGGCCCATTTGGCTAGGCAATCGACAACACCATTCCACTCCCTAGGGATATGCATGAAAGAAACAAAAATCAAAGAATCACATAAATGAAGAGTCTAGTTAACAATTGAACTCAACCGCCAACTAATATCTGTAGATTGCTGCCGAGTCAACAAATTCACCACCACTTGAGAATCTGATTCACAAATGAGCCTGCTCCATCCTAGAGAACAAGCACACTCCACAACAAATAAAATGATAAGAGCCTCCATCAAATTGTTAGTATAACAACCTTTATAAATAGAAAAGAGAAACTGAGTAGTCCTCAAGCTATCTCTACCAATGCGACCAATAACAACAGGACTAGGGTTACCCCTAGAAGACCCCTTTGTGTTGATTTTCAAAATACCTCGTGGAAGAGGACACCACCTACCTACTTGATTTATCTTCTGAAAAGGGTGTCTACATCTATTTCTCATGAGTTGGCATTGTGGAGGAGGAAAATGGAGCCGATTGTAGAACGTAACATCACTCGAATCCACAACCTAAGACAAGTCACATTTTGCTGAAATAGTTTCTCCCAAAGCATGGAGAATTTTCCACCAAAAGGGGTGGGTTCCTAGCCCCACATCTTGAAACATCTGACGATTCCTCTCCAACCATATATGCCAAAGAATAAAGAAGGTCCAAGAGTCCAAGCAACTTGAAGAAAAGAGGTTTTGGTAGGGACCTTGCTCCATCTAACAAAAAACTTAGCCAAAGAAGAGACATGCCAACAAGATTGGTTCCACAACTCCCACCATAAATGTCAAATATGCCTAGTGAAGGAACATTGAAAGAAGAGACGAGAAACATTCTCTTCCCTATTACAACAAAACACACATATCAAAGGGGCCTGCAAACCATGCTTACATAAATTATCCCAAGTAAGACACCGGTTATGAACCACCAACCACATGAAAAACTTGCACTTTGCCCAAGAGAAATTATACCAAACCTGCTTCTACCAAGGGACCTGAATGTCCCCAAAAGTCTGCTGCAACAACTCAGCATAGGTAGCAAAAAGAATTTTTTTTCCAGATTAATCACTACTAGCCCAAGCCAAAACATCATTCTTGGGCAAGGTAGTGCACTCGCGAGATTGGAGAACTTGAGCCAACTCTTTTCTATCTTCCATAGAACCTCCAAGTGGCCATTGATAAAAAAAATTATATTGAAAACAAGCTACCAACCCACCATTATGAGCATTCTTATAATGGTCAACAGTATCCCAACCAACAACAATAAAAATATCAGAAAGGGACTGAAGGTGAGGATGAGTAGAAAGAATGGGAGAATGACCATCCCAGGAATTCAACCAAAAAAGAGCTTGAGAACCAGAATGACATATCCACAACAACCCATTCTTAACTAATTGAGCCCCGAGTTTCAGAGTATTCCAAATCATATAACCCCATCCCTCCATAGGATAGCAAGGAACATCAAACATAATAACATCTGGAAGATAATTATGGGTGAGAATACGGGCCCAAAGCTGATTTTGACAAGTGCACCAATGTCAATATTATTGGGATCCAAGAACACTAAGAGGGGGGGGGGGGGGTGATTTAGTGTTCTGCCAGTAAGATAAGAATTTATGCTTTTATACCATACACATATAAATCGGTAAATGAATAAACATATAAATTGAAGTAAATAAACCATCCACATGAATGAACACCATAACAAACAAAATTTATACATGGAAAACCTCAAAGAGGAAAAACCAAGGTGGGATTTGTGACCCACAATATCAATTCACTAGCCATATGAAAGATATTACATAAAGAGGGGGCCTACACATGCAGGAAGGCACACTGCCTAGAGCACACTGCTCATCACTAAAGAGTCTCACTGACTACAATATTTTTCTGAAGTAAAACAATGAAAATGAACTCACAAAATGCATCTCTTATGCCAAAAAGAGTTCCTGTTATAGCTCTACTCTGTACCGATTCATAAACCCTGAACACTACTACCGGTATCTCCTTCCCTCCAAGAATGTCTTACAAAACATCTACAGATCATTACATGACACAATATTTGCATACAAATGGTCTTCACATTCCATAATCCTATTCTATTATAATCCATAATCTCATCCACATATTCTATATTGTCATTCATCTCATAATGACCTAACAAATTGACCTATATACCCTTTACAAACAATATTCCTTATGTAGGATTACAATACAAAATGATATACAATGTTGGCCTTATACAATAATTATAAAATGATTTTTCAAATAAATCTTCCTCGATGTCGGCTTCCTTGAAGTGCTAGATGTCGGTGTCGGTGCCGGTGCCGGTTGTAATCCTAGATGGTCAATGTTGGTGTCTATTGGTGAATGCCTCCTAATGCCGGTATGTGACTTCCATCTAATCTTGTTGCCATCAATGACAACAAAATGAATCCAATGAGTGTCAATTGCCAACAATCTCCCCCTTTGGCATTGATGGCAACACTCATGTGAAAAATGGATTCCTTGCTGGTCCAACTGAAAAATGACATATGCTCCCCCTGAGAAATACACTCCTTTCGATATCCTTCCCATATGTTTATGTCTAATATTTTCTGATATTTTTCACATATATACACTCCCTCTTTGGCATCAATGCCGAAGACCGGTGAAAGAATTGAAAGAATTCAAAACAAAAGAATGAATAAATATTGTTTATTTTATCAGAGCTTGACTAACTTCTAAATATTCGGGTAAGCCTTATCCAACAATTGTAGGTATGTATCCTAGTCAGTTTTGAAAGTTTCAGATATGGATACTAGTCCACTTAGTAAGTTTGCAAGTGTTTCCTTTTCTAAGACTTTTGTCAGTGTGGGTTTAGCAATCATATCCATACACTCTCTCTTGTGCACACCCAATGAATCCAGTCTTGGACTCACTAATCCTCTAAGACTCCTTTCTCTCTGAATGATCTTTTCTCTCTCCTTCTCAAAAGAAAAAAATGATTCTCCAAAGACAACATTTGAACATCAATAGATGTTGTTAGAGAGGTCAATCCATCAAAAGAATTTGCAATGCTAGCTACCTTATCATGCAACTCCTTCAATATGCTATCTACATTTTCTGTAAGAATTTCTATGTTACAACAGACCCTATAGATATTTGTACATTGTTTTAAACAATTCTTAATAAGAATGAGTTTATCTTTAATTTTCTTCTTCTCTGTTACAATGATTATGTCAAAGGCTTCTCTTTTAGCTACACTAAATCTTTCTAGTGTTTGTCAGTCTGATATTTGCTGTAGTGATTGAAAATTGTTAGATATGTGCGTTGTTAGTGTTTTAAGCTTGTCGGAAGGGCTTGTTTCATTCTCAATCATGCAATCAGGGATTAATCTATGCAAAAATGTAACTGATTGATCTATTATTCCCTTATCTGTTGATCCCTCCTTTAGTAGCTTTTGAGTAGCTACCATCATTAATTCAGTGGGAGTCATCTTAGTTATTGATTTCTTCTCAACTTGAGAAGTGTCAATTGCCAAAATCTTTGATGGGGAATCAATATCTACTATTGGTGTAGTCTAGGTTCCCTTTACCTTTACCTTAACCTCCTTTGCACTGGTGGCTTTGCCACTTGGTGCAGTAACAATTACTATTGGTGGGGTATTATCCACAATATTCCTAGTATCCTGTACATTTCCTTGCTAAAAAATAGTTTATGCTGGTATAGACTGTACACTCTCCTTAGCTGTCAATGGTGTCTCTACACCCTTATTTTCTATTGGTATATCCAAAATTGATTCAGAACTTCCCAAAATACCTTTCCTTTTTGATTTATCTGGAATGGTGGAAGTTGTTGACTTAACAAATTCTTCATGAGAGGTAAGAAAGTCTGGATTCTTCTGGAAGAATTTGGCCCAACCCTCACTGGTCTCATTTATCACCTCATTAACTCTACCCATCATTAGGCTTATTTGTCGGGGTTTGCTAATAAATACTCTCCTATTAGAAACATATATACACCTCTTCATTTATTCATTACTAATTGCACCACACAAATTCAAAAGTTCTACCTCTTTGATCTCTCTATCCCTCTTGATTGTGTCAAGTCTTCTAGCATCTAGTTTATTGTACATTGATAGAGGTATTTCCTTCAAAATTTCTACTAAGGCTTTCTTATAAATATCTATATGCAACAAAATTGCCTCTTTTATCTCATTCTGCTTGTTATCCTCTAAACTCTCATAGTACATAGATACATTTTTCAAAATTCTATGCTTTGTAATTTCATCAATTAATTCAGCACAGGTCACTTTGGCCTTACTAGACTCAGTATCATCATCACTCTTCTTTTTGCTGAGGGTTACTGGAGTGGATGTAACTGGTTTTCTCTTTTGAGTAGGCTTCCTTGCTGGAGGTGGGCGTGCAATAGGTTTTGTTACCTTTCTAACAAGTTTCCTCCTTGGCTCCACCTTCTTCTCCTCTACCGATGGCTGGTCTACTTTCTTCCTCTGTACCCTTCTAAATGCTAGAGGTTCATTGTCCTCTAGATCAGAATCAGAAGTGATGGTAGAAATGTAAGCTTTAGGCTTCTTCACTTCTGGAGTACTAGCCACTATCAGTTTGGATCCATAACCCATTTTAGTTCCTATCCTGTGAATGAAATTTTGCACAAATGCATACATCTTATCTATTTTCTTCTCTCTTCTCTTCCTATTGAAGCCAGTTTTGATTTCAAGAGCCTTCTCTTCTGCAGTGCCAAAATGTTTGGTTTTGTCATCCAATGGGGCATCTAGCAACATTTTTGCATAGAGATCCAAAATGTTATCATCCACCTCATATCCAAGCTCTATGACCCATATGGTCCTTGGTTCTATTGCCTCCATGAGGGTTTCATCAGTCTTCATCATGAAATAGATATCATTGGAGTACTCCACAATGTTCTTTGATAATCTCTCCCTCAGCCTCATGTTTTCCTGAAATATTTTGAAATAACCCCAAAGTTTCTCATCTCTGTCAGTACCAAGATCGGTGATTGCTTCCTTGATCTACATACCTATCGGTATGTCATGAGCCCAACGCTTCTTCCCTAGACCAGGTAGCTCATTTATGAAGTAAAGCATCATACAAACAATCAGATTTCCATAGCTAAAGGTTCCTTTCTTAACACCCTTGATCTTTCCAAGATTCAACATCAATTCACTCCTCAACCACTCACATAAATCATATTTTTCATTATTCCTCAGCATTTGATATGAAGCATGGATGCAAGAACTAGCAATAGAAATCAATTGGCTAGATTGAGTTACCTTATAACTAATTATCATGCTTGCAAACTTCACATCAGTGTTGGTGATTGTGTTGATCCTCATTCATTTGTTGTCATGGGTTGCACTGGTGAGTTTCTCAACCTTTGTGTTAGAGATCTTCTTCTTAGGTTCTTGTCTGACCTTGGGTAAGTCGGTGACTGCTTGAATAGCCTCCTTGGTGATCATGTAGGGATGATCTAGCTAGATGAACTTGTTGTGAACCCTGCTTAGAATGTATCTGATGATCTCATCTTTGAATTCCGATATGTATAGGATACTGGTTAACCCTAGATCCTCAATGGCTTTTTAATCCAACTTGATGGTTTTAGAGCTGCCCAGTATCACTGATTGATACATGCCTTTGATCTCCTTTGTACCTAGATCCTCCAAGGTGCAATGAATGTATTCCCTTACATCTTCAACATACATCATGTCTTTGGGAACCCTAGAGAATGCTCCTGCAGAGTCTTCCTTCTTAGCTATCACGGGAATGTCCTTGAAGACGGGTCTCAACGTATCCTTAAATTTGACAATGGTGGGATTTGCACTAAAATTAGGAGCTGAAGATCCAAATGCCATTTTGAAGAATACCTGAAAGTGAACGCCAGTTGGAAGATTGAGTGCTTCTGCTTGAAATCCTATTAGAATTCCTTTGCTCACTCTTAATCGCCTGAAATTTGCCTTTTCTTCACTCTGAATGCTTGAATGTTGGGTGAGTGAAAATGAATCCACTTTCCCCTTTTATCAACGAATAAACCCTAATATTTCTCTATCATAAATGCTTCGTGATCTACCCTATCGAATGCCAGTTTTAGAGTCTTATGCCAGGTGAACCTTCATCAATGATGAACAAAACTATCCAAATCTCTTCCAGATCTCTTTTGATCTCTTTCAAGGAATATGTAAGATTTGCAATGAGTTTGCCAATCCCTAAGGCTTATGCCTCAGTTACTGGTAGAATTTCCTGCCAGTGGAGGAATGCTTTGTTCTACCGATGGAGTTACCGGTGTTGTTGCATCTCCACTTGGTCCTTTATATTTTCTAACCCATCTCTTGGTGTGATCCTATTGTATTTCATCTACCCTCTTCTTTCCTTTCTCATTTGCTTGATTGTTGCTAACCGGTTGAGTCTTGCTTCTATAGCACTTAGCACTATGACCTATTTTGTTGCATGCATAACATGTAACATTGTTCTTTTGAATTTATTTGACATATTTAGTGTCATTCCTTGATCTACAGTGATTAGCCAAATGTCCAAACTTTCCACATGCATGAAATTTAACATTCATTTTGCAGTATTCTGATTTATGACCATATTTCTTGCAATTTGTGCATTGACCAAGAACAAAATTGTAGTTTTGATTTTCTCTATATCTACATTGTTTAGCCATATGCCCAAATTTATTGCAAACAAAGAATATACCATTGAATTTATAAGCATTATATTGCCTTACTGGTTTCCTCCATTCTGATGAGTTCTGCACACTAGTTGTCTGATCTACAGTACCAGAGCTTTCACCTTGTACAAATCCAAGTCCTCTAGAATCATCACTTTGTGTTTATATTTTCAATAAGTCATCCAGTTGTGCAGCATTGATCCTAAAGTTTCTTTGAACTCACTTGTAGTAGTCAGATCATCTCTCAAAGTTATTACTTGTCTTTCAAGTTCTTGTTCATTATTCCGGGATTGCACCAAATTGGTTTTCAACATATCATTCTCATGAGCCAATCTGTCACATTCCTCAGATTTTCTCTTCAGAGATGTAGCAAGATTTTCTTCTTTCTTCTTTATGTCCTCAATATCCTTTGACATCCTCATAGTCAGGTCTTGCATTTCATTTTGCATGAGCATATTTGCTTGACTCAGTTTCTAACAATGTTCCTTGAGTGCATTATCATCATCCTGTTTTTGCAAAAGTTTCTTCCTCCTAGCTTGAGCCGATGATAACATTTCTTGTGGACAAGAATGAATTCATTTCATCTTGCAGTTTCAAGTTCTTCATTCTCTTAGCATCATAATCCTCAAGAGCCATCTCAAGTTGCTTTTCCATAGCCATGCCTAAAGATTCCGGTTTCAGGATCTTCCTCAAGCTGTTAAACTTCTTCCGAGGTACCAGGCTCTGATACTAATTGTTGGGATCCAAGAACACTAAGGGGGGGGGGGGGGGGGGTGAATCAGTGTTCTGTCGATAAGATAAGATTTTATGCTTTTATACCATACACATATAAACTGGTAAATGAATAAACATATAACTTGAAGAAAATAAACCATCCACATGAATGAACACCATAACACACAATTTATATGTGGAAAACTTCAAAGAGGAAAAACCATGGTGGACCCACAATATCAATTCATTGGCCATATGAAAGATATTACATAAAGAGGGGGCCTGCACATGCAGGAAGGCACACTACCTAGAGCACACTTCTCATCACTAAAGAGTCTCATTGAATACAAGCTTATGCTGAAGTAAAACAATGTAAATAAACTCACAAAATGCATCTCTTATGCCAAAAAGAGTTCCTGTTATAGCTCTTCTTTGTACCGGTTCATAAACCCTGAACACTACTACCGGTATCTCCTTCCCTCCAAGAATGTCTTACAAAACATCTATAGATCATTGCATAACACAACATTCACATACAAATAGTCTTCGCATTCCACAATCCTATTCTGTTATAATCCACAATCTCATCCATATATTCTATATTGTCATTCATCTCATAAGGAGCTAACAAACTAAACTATATACCCTTTACAAACAATATGCCTTATGTCAACTTACAATACAAAAAGATATACAATGTTGGCCTTATACAATAATTACAAAATAATTTTTTAAATAAAGCTTCCTTGATGTTGGCTTCCCTAAAGTGTTGGATGTTGGTGTCGGTGTCGATGTCGGTTGTAGCCTTGGATGCTCAATTCTGGTGTCTGTCGGTGTCTACCTCCTAATGATGGTATGTGACTTCCATCTAACTTATTGCCATCAATGACAACAAAATGAATCCAATGAGTGTCAATTACCAACAAATATAACTTAGCAGCTAGAACTTGCCCATTCAAAATGGCAGAACGTAAACCAAGACCACCCTCATTCTTAGGTGTGCACATAGTTTGCCACTTAATGAGGCTCCATTTAGCACTCAAAAAAGTACCACTCCAAAGAAATTATCGAGAGAGGGCATCAAATTCCCTAAGAAAATTCATAGGAGCAACTTGAACAAAGCATTTGTAGATTGGAAAAGTTTGAATAGTAGATTTTAAAAGAGCCAATCTGGCAGTAGTAGATAACCAATAGTGAGTCCAATGATTAAACTTTTGATGCAACTTATCAAGAAGAAGTTGCTAAGAAGACCTCGGATGTCGACCAATAGTAAGAGGAATACCCAAATAAGCAAAGGGAAGAGACCCAACCTAAAATCGAAGAATAGCAACAATCCACCTCTGAATGGCTTGAGGAGTATTAAAGAAGAAGATGGAAGATTTATGCTCATTGACTTTCTGACTAGAAGCAGCAAGGTAAATATCCAATGCTTGTCGAAAAGATTCAACTTCCCTAATACGAGCCAAACCCATAAGAGTAGTATCATCTACAAAATGGAGATGTGAAATTTGAGGCACCCCATTGCCCCATTTCCAACCATGAATTGGGCCCTAAGAAGCATGAAAATTAAGAAAATGGCCCAGACCTTCAACCATAATAATAAATAGGTAAAGTGAAAGAGGATCCCCTTGATGAAGGTTAGGAGAAGCACCAAAAGGCAGTGAAGCTTCACCATTCACAATCACTGAAAAAGACAAAGAGGTAACACAACTCATAGTCCAACTCACCCACTTTGTACTAAATCTAAAGGCTAAAAGAATGTTCTGAAGAAAAATCCATTTAAATTTGTCATAAGCCTTGGCCATATCCAATTTAATGAACATAGCTCGCTCCCTGGAATATGCCATAGAGTAAATAACCTCATAATCCACCACCACCCCATCCAGAATCTGTTTGCCAGCCACAAAACTCCCTTGTTCCTCATAAATCAAAAGAGGAAGACAAGTTTTGAGCCTCTCTACAATCAAATTGGTAATTATCTTATAGACCACATTACATAGAGCAATAGGGCGATAAAATTCAAGCTTATCAACACCTTTCTTTTTGGGAATGAGAATTGAGAAAGTAGAATTTAGAGCATGGAGGATCTGCTTATGATGAAGATATTCTCAAACAACCTCTAATAAATCCAAATTAATAATATCCCAAAAATCTTGAAAAAATTCAATAAGAAACCCATATGGGCCTGGAGCTTTACCTTTGTTCATACCAAACACAAGATCCTCTAACTCGGGCATTGAAATAAGATGAATGAGAGAAGCATTCATTGCATTGGTCAACAAAGATGGAATACAATAAATAATCAAATTCTCCTCCTCCATAGTAGGGGGGAATCTTCAGAAAAAAAGATCAGAGTAGAACTAATGAGCCTCATGAGACACAGTCGACAAAGATGAAATATGAAGCCCTTATGAGGAAACCAGAGAAAATATATTCTCCTTATTACACTGAGCCTGAACAAAGTGGTAGAAAAAAGAAGAATTCCTATCCCCTTCTGGAAGCCAATCAACCCGAGCCTTCTCTCTCCAAAAAATCTCCTCAAGGAGCTCCCATTCCTCCATATTGCGCAAAGCATGGGATTCTGCAATTCCAAGAGCATCCGAGAACCATTATCACGGATCTAGTGAGTAATCACAACACAATATTCCAAGGCACTCTTCTTCTTGGACTTAAGATTACCAAAGCATGATACATTCCATCTCTTATGGTGATACTTGACATGCTGAAGCTTCTTAACAAATAAATACATAGTTGTGCCAAAAGAAGGTCCCCCCTCTTTCCACCACTTAGCCACTAAGTGATGTAGTGAAGAGTCCTGAAGCCACATAAGCTGAAACTTAAAAGGAGGATTCTTTGGGGCCACAAAAGAAGAAGCAAAAAATTTAATAGGCCAGTGATCATAGCCTTTCTAGTCAAGAATTTAAGAAGAAGTAACCAAGCCAACACCAACCCAAAAACAGGAGACAAGAAACCTATCAAACTATTTAGAAATCTCTTCCTCTCCACTCTCTCTATTATTCCAAGTAAAAATCCCACTAGAGGGATTAACATCCACTAAAGCAAGCAAATCCACCTGAGCATGAAAAAGATTAGAAACTGGACCCAATCGAGGCAACCCACCTCTTTTCTCCTCCAGACTCAACATTGAATTAAAATCACCTTCTAATATCCAAGGAAGATAAGGAGCACAAGAGCGGGCAAAACTAAGATGTTCCCAAAGCTTGGTTTTACCTCAGATATCAAGTGGAGCATAAACATTAGAAATTAGAAATGTCTCACCAGAATCCAAAAAAGAAGCAACCATAGAAATAGAAAAATGACTAGAAATCCACCAGAGAGGAACACGCTTACGAGGATCCCAGAAAAGAGCCAAGCCTCCAGAATTACCATGAGACCCAATGCATTGACATTGAACACAATACCATATATGACAAGTGTACTAAAGCATGACATCAACCAAAACCTTAGTCTCTTTAACACATAAGTTGTCTGGATATTTAACTGCAACCAAGTCATGAATAGCCTTTTGATAGGAGCTGCTATTAAAACCCCTTACATTCATGGAGGAGGAGGAGAAAGGTAAACATTAATGGTCTTAACAGACCCAGACTCCACCAATAAATCTCGAGTAAGTTTAATCTTTTCAATATCCTTCTTATGCCCAATAGTAGAAGAAGGTACATTGACCTTTCTTGAGAGGGAATTGTTGCACACCTAAGCTCTAAGAAGAACCCTTATCCTTGCCAAAAACCGCCTTAGCCAAATCGGCAAAAAACATGTCATCTTGCAAAGGCTCACACATAGACACATTTTGATCTTGCACAACAGGAGGGTCATTCATCACAACAATATCCTATAAAATGTGGGCCTCAGAGCTTGAATCCTTATTTGTAAAAAAATCCATCAGAGTTCCCTCCTCTAAGGCCAACAAATTCAATACCTCAAATTGATTGAGGCCCTCATTAGTTTGCATATCTCTAAGAGTTCTTTTCTATCCATGATTTCTTGCTTGACGTTTAACAAGAACAAAACCTTTCTTATCCATACCCAAATTAGTATCACTCACTACGACTTTCCCTATGTCCGCTTTAGCCTCCTTTGGTGGTGAAGAAGGAGAGAAACCATTAGAACAGGAATTTTGATTAACCTTAGGAGAATGCCACTGAATATTTCCATATTCATGACAAACCCAAAAGTGAAAAGGCAAGGACTCATAATCAAGTGACTAAACCCATGAAGAAGTGCCAAGACAAATTTCAAGAGAATCCAACAAGGGGTTATTCAAATCCATTTCCACACAAATATGAGCATAAGAAATTACCTTATGTTCTATGGTTTGTTGAGAAACCACAACAGGCTTCCCAAGTAGAGCAGCAATCCATTGCAGAATATCATCCCTCCAAAACTCCAATGGAAGACTCGATAGGCGAATCCAAACAGGAACCCTAGAAGGTAATTCCTCAGTAAAATTAAAAATTATAAGCCAAATTTTGATAAATAACCCAACATGATTATAGAAATAGGGTCCTCCCTTAAAAACTCGATTTCAATCAGCTAAATTTGAAAAAGAGACCATAAAATAACTATTCACAGTGAGCATAATATCTATATCACTGTCAACCTACCATGTTCATATGATCCAGGCCTCCATAGCTGATAGAGGAATATGGATGCTAATAAATTTGTAGATGAGAGCATGACGACTCCAATACGACACATCTTCTACAACTAAATTAGGAGAGATAACCAAAACTAGGTGATCTTGGCTTCTAGGGAAGCAACCATTAAATTTATTCATTTTTGAGCCCTCATCCACATAAAAAGACTCTAGCTTTTGTGCATGTAGACCCTAAGAAGAGCCATGCAAACTCAAGGAAGAACCATGATGAGGCACCTCAACACCAGCCACCACCAAAATGGTAGATACCACTTGTGTCACCATGAACAAAAGAAGGACTAAACACCCACAAATAGATCTTCCCGCACATTGAATTCAAGACACCCACACTTGCAACACCACACAGACCCCCAATTGCCAAACAGCTAGACCCCTGATCACCAATGCGCTCTGTAGTAGATGTGAATTGCAGCGCAACTAGGGAAACCCTAGTGCGTAGAGGAGAAGCTTTGCCTGACACATCCCAGTTTCATAACCTCCTTGTTCGATTATTATGCTTCCTTATTGGGGGCATATATCTTTTCTAGTGTTCTATGCACTTCAATGGTTTTACTTTTCTATTGGGGCTACAATGCCATTTTCATAATTCTTATACTCGTAAGAGAAAAAATATGTACCTTCATGACTATTTCTAACCCATGGGCTTATATGTGTTCTTTTTATTTAATAAATTTTCTATTAGTTTTCTTCCATTCTTCCACTTTTCTTATTATTTTCTTAGATTATATCAATATTTCATTTTGTAATTGCTTCTATTATGTTTATCTCATCATTTCTCTTTTCTCACTCTTTCTTCATAGTATTTTACAAATTGCTACTCTATTGTAAGTATATGTAGACAAAATAATTTGCAACGTCTCTTCTCTCAAAATTCAATTGAAAATATTTATATTCATAGATTGTCTGATATGTTTAGTCCTCTCTTATCAATTGATATTTTTTAGCTCTTGTAAGTGATAAACTCAGTATGTACAAAATTGTCAATGAGTCACAAAAGGAACACATGCTAATGGAATCTTAATTTGAAGAGGCATTATGGTGTTTGTACCATAAAACAAAGAATATGGTGTGAAACCAATAGTTGTAGCATACTCTAGATTCTAGATACACAAATTCTTTTACTCTCAATTATAATTACACATACTTCATTATTATGAATGTAAGTGTAGACACCTAAAATGACTAATACATTTTCATCTTGTCATTTCATCATTTTCTCATCAAATTTTTATATCTACATTAATTAAATAATTTTTAATTATTCAATTATCCCAATCTTTCTTATATTTATATTAATTAAATATTTTTTAATTATTCAATCATCCTAATCTTTCCTATTTTTATATTAATTAAATAATATTTAATTATTTAACCATCCTAATATTTCTTATATTTATATTCATTAAATCATTTTTAATTGTTTCATGTTAATAAAAAATAATTCTTATTATTTAATTAACTAACACTCATCCCATAATTTGTTTTTAGCAAATTGTTACCATAGTGGGTAGCTCTCTTCTATTACTTCAAAAAAAGATTACATATTTATTCATAGAGATTATTCATCATAACTTGAATAACTTCAACGGTCTCCTTAAGTTGTTCAATCTATGTCGGGGATAAAATTCTACATTGAAGCATACAAGATAAGCATATGTATCCATTTGGTTATCTTGAAGAGCCTCCTACAAAACTTCAACAATCTCTTTCAACTGTTCACTCTCCTTCCAAGATTTGACATAAATGGCATCACTCATAAGAACCAATTTAGGTTCTAGTGAAATGCCTTTCATTGCATCCAAAGCCATGTTTTTTAAGTGTGGATCTACACCAATCATTTGATAGCATTCATCGTGTATTTTTTGTTTCCTATTGTGTAGACTATGTTGTAGATGTACCTCTCCAAGATCTCAATATTGTGAATGTATGCCCTTGATAGATTCTTCTCCCCAAAAGTAGCTCTAATAACATATTATTCAACATTCCCCATGAAAGAAAAACATCCTTTAAATTACTGTTGACCAACTTCTTCTTGTAGCTACACTCATAGTTTGGGAGAGAGATTAAATCCCATTTCCTCTTTGAGCTTTCCATTATACCTATCCACAATCCACACTAAAGGTCAATCCCCAACCTATATTTAACTTGTTAGTGGTCTCAAAGAATGAATGGCAATGGATTCAAATTGTCCTGCTTGATTGTGTCAGCTCCTTGTCAAATACAAACCTATCCAGATTCAAAACTACATAGTGGAGGCATTCTCTTTCCAAGTATCCCAACACCAATTACTTGTCATCCCTTCCAAATTGAGGCATCATTTGAAATGATTGATGGTATTCTTTTACATGGTTCAAGAGGAAATCCACTTCTCTATTTTCATTACGATAAATGTGTGTGATAAAAAATTCTCCAACCTCTCTTAGTAAATTACAAATTCCATCAATCTACATCTGCAAGTTCCATCTTGGTGTATATTTTTTCATCACTGCTTTCACCACATTTAAAGAACCCTCCTCAATGTCAATGTTTCACGGGTTCTTACTCTTGCACAACCTAAATTCATCACGAAGAGTCGCATATTCAACATCATTGTTTGTGCCATCATAAAGTTTTACTAAACCACTCCAAATTAAATAGCCTTTATTATTTTCAACAATAAAAATAGCATTGGACACACCAAGATCACCCCTTGAGGTATTATCAAAGTTTAGTTTCAAATGGCCTTTTGGCAAGATCAACTATTTTGCCTTAGCTCAAGCATGTTATTTTTTATATTACCCCCTTTTGGAGGAATCAAATGAGGCTAATTTTTCATTATATGTTCATCCTAGTATGTGATTATATCAAACTATTTATCTATAACTTTAACATTTATATGTTTTCTTATCCCTACTTCTATCTTATTCAAAACCATCCTTATCGAGGATTCTTTGTTGTTAAAAAGTCTCTCATTTCTCTATTTCCATATTTGTCATATTACCATTAGAGGGATGACATACCACAATCCTCCCAAAATTGATCACTTTTGATTTATCAACCAAGTTGTGAATGTCCCTTTAAGATAGTTAGGCAATGCACTATACCAATTCATCTTTTGTAAAATTGCAGTCCATAATTTGAATGCAAATTCATACTGAACAAAGAGATGATCCAACCTTTCCTCTTGTGCAAAATGTAAGGGACGTTTTAAAGGGCCCATGTAGCCCAACCTCTTCAATCTCTCCCCTATAATTTTTTTTTTTGTATTGCAAGCCATTCAAAAGAACCAACCTTTGGAAGGATGTTCCCATTCCAACCTAGGTCTTGTCACCATGAGCATTGGTCAAATTCTTGAATTGAGAGTTCATACCCAAGTTTTGATAAGTAATTACAAGATTTTTGCATGCACCATATGATTTGATCATCCTTCAACCCAATCATCATATGTCATAGCTTTAATTATTCCATCAAGGTTCATTTAATTATTGCATCTAGCATACTGAACTCTTTCCACTTATAATTTCCTCCTAGTACTTTATTTGGGCACATCTCTATATAATCTCTCACCAATTATCCATATTTTTGAATGGTCATTTATCTAGCCCTTTCCATTTTGGGGAGTTATGTGGTTTATACCCATTCCACAAATCTATTTAATATGAAGCTCATCTTTCATTCCCAATCCTCCAAGAGATATGATCCATGATCAAATCTCTATATTTCATCATAAAGTTCCATATGGCTGAACCATTTGGGGGATTTTCTATTGTGAGTATTCTCTCTAATGATTTTTCATCCAAGTATTCATTTCTCAATATTCTACTATAAATTGACTCTGGTTCCTTAAACATTCTCCATATTAATTTTCCCTCAACGCTTTGTTCTATGCAATGATATCTCTGATACCTACACCCCCAACCTTTTTTGGGAATTTTACTTTTTCCTAGGCCATCAGAACACACACCCCATGATTAAATAAATCAAAATAATTTATTTAATTTCCCATTCTCTCAAAAAAAAAAATTAAATTTATCTAGCCATGCTTGTGGACGAAATAATTATTTATTTAAAGTGATCTAGATAGTTGCCCTTAGAAACTAGAGCAAAATAGGAGGACACTAGTGTTGGGTGCTTAGTACATGATGAGTTGCACATGAAGTCATGCAATATTTTAATACATGTTCATAATAAGAAACCATAATCAATAAACAATAATTGATAGCATATTGATGTATGCTTGATAATTGCCTTAGACTTCTTAACTTGGATAGATTAATTGGTAGATAGAGAACTTGAACTGGCTTCCTAGAGAGATTTACCAAACTTTTAAATGAGAAAGGAGTCACATTTATATGTGTCTTGCACCTTTTCATAAACAAATATTTGGGAAAGGTTGACAACAAGCTCACAATCATTTTAAGGTCTTGAAGCCAACATTCAAACATTCAAATTTAAGGACAAATTGAGAAGACACTAGTGATGGGTGTTAGTGTTCTGCCCTATTTGGTTTTTAAAAGGGTATAACACTAGGGAATGTGATCAATATTGCCAATTTGGATCTGAGATATCCACGTTAAGATAAATTGAAGCAAAACCATCATAATAATTAATAAACCTAGCATGAAAATTGTAAGTGGCAACAATTTATGATGTCACATTTAGCCCCGACTTTACCAGGGGTATAAGATTCACCCATACACATGGTAAAGTATGGAGAAGCCAAAGTATTTTCATCAAAACTTTGAAGAGACTAGATGAATCCAAGATGAGAGATGAGATAACCCTTAGACTTGGGATCTTATCAATCCACAATGTCAAGATGAAAAGGTTCACACACATAAAACACATGGCAAGGAAACACATGCATGCATAAGATAAAATTAAAAAAAAAATTGTTAGTGACATGATATAAATACACCTAAATTGACCACACACAAAGAAAAACATGGATTATACACAAAACATACATGATAATCAAAGTCATACAAGGTATGGCATCTTGGAGTAGCAAGATCCATAAATCCTGACTAGGAGCCATATCCAAAAACATACAAGGTATGGTATCTCAGACTAATAGGTTTCACAAATCCTAACTAGGATCCATATCCAACACAATGTCCCTAAGTCATAAGCTAGTAAGATGTATTATGCTAGGTGGATCAAGGACAAGTGAAGATTTCACAAGCTAACAAGTTATGTTATGCTAGTTGAGCTTGACAAGTATAAAATGAAAACAACACAAACTAGTAAAATCTACTATTTACTAGGTGATTTTCATTTCAATAATATTGAAAATTACAAGCCAAGCAAAAAACTATGTTTTCTATTTAACTCCAATAAATTACTATGTAACAATGATCAAGATGTAGTATAAGAGAATGGCCAACTTTATGGTGCACAAAGAGAAATACATAATGAATGTATGCGCCCACCTTAAAGCAATTTCAAATTCAAACTAGGAGTGATTTATTTTAAGGTAGACAAAACAACACATATAAAGACAAGCATGTCACTACAACAAGTTTCCCACAACATATGAAAATTGAGGTAATGCCACATACAAATATGCAAAATCAAAAAATAGGATATAATGGATCCAAAGGCTTGGGGTTAGTATGAATTTAAGATAAATAATGTATAGTCAAATTATTCTCATCCCACAAATACATTGGAACTACAAGTATGCAGGAGGAAGAACACATAAACATAAAGATAAAATTTTGGGTTAATATGGAAGAGACATAAATGTCTCAATTATTTGCATATGTTGGCAATTGACACTCTATTGGTTGGTTTCACTATCTTGTCATTGATGGCAACATGATTTTGTGTTCCGACTTCATGTTTTGATTCTATGGTGTACCAACAAACACTTCACAGATTCGGCACCGACACTGGCAGGACAAAAGGATTTCTTTGGTCACCGGCAATGCAGGTTGACATGGTTTAGTAAAGGTTATCAGTATTGAAGGCTGACATATCTTGGACCCAGCATCGACAATTGATTTTAATGTTTATGCATTTATGTTATCTGGCCGACATGTAATTTGATATTGTATATATCTTTGTAAGCCGACATAAGGCATGCAAAATTTATATAGGGTATATAGAACAATTTGATAGATCATTTTAAAAGATATACAAGAGACATATATGGATATGTGAATGTAATATGATGAGAAATATATCAAAGAGATCATGTATGTGAGGAAATTATTGTAAGGGTTATTCCGATAAAGGGTTTAGGGATTTAGACTAGAACAGAAAGAGCTTAAACTGGAATTGTATTCTCGCATAAAAGATGCTATCTTAGTAGTTCACACTTCTCTAGATTGTAGTATTGAATTTAATGTAGTCATTGAGGGTCCTATTGTGTTTGAGCAATGTGCTCTAGGTTGTAAGCCTTCCTACAAGTGCAGGCCCCTCATATTTTGTAATATCTCTTCATATGGCCAGTGGATTGATATTGTGGGTCACAAATCCCACTGTGGTTTTTCCTCTTTGAGTTTTTCCACATATAAATCTATGTGTTATGATTCTCATTTATGTGATTGGATTATTAGTTGCTTTACTTCTTTCAATTCTATTTATACTGGTATACCGGTTGGCGTATGCATGTTTTAATAAGGCTAAAATTTACTTTTCTGGTATAACACTGATTCACCCCCCTCTCAGTGTTATTGGTTTCCAACAATTGCTATCACAGCCTTGTGCCTTAGAGAAAGTTCAACAACTTGAGGAAGATCCTGAAACCGGAATCAATGAATATGGCTTTGGAGAAGCAACTTGAGATGGAACTTGAATATTATGATGCTGAAAGGTTGAAGAACTTAAAGCTACAATATCAATTGAATTTTTCTAAGGAATTCATTCTTGTCCTACAAGAGAGGCTATCATCTATTCAAGCTAGGAGGAAGGAACTTTTACAAAATCAGGATGACAAAGAGAAAAATGCACTTAAGGAACAATGTCAGAAATTGAGTTAGGAAAACGTGGTTATGCAAAATGAAATGAAAGTTATAACTATGAGGATGTCTAAGGAGATTGAGGACATAAAGAAAAAGGAAGAAAATCTTGCTATATCCTTGAAGAACAAATTTGAAGAATGTGGTAGGTTGGTTCATGAATATTATATGTTGAGAACTAATTTGGTACAATCCTAGAGTAATAAACAATATCTTGAGAGACAACTGATAATACTAAGAGAATATTTAACTACTATAAGTGAGTACAAAGAAAAATTCAAGATCATATCGACACAACTTCATGAATTATTGAAGAGAAAGAGGTAGATTGGAGATTCTAGTGGACTTGGATTTGAGCAAGGACATAGTTCCAGTACTGCTAATGGAGATAAAAACCATAAGGTACCGGTAAGACAATTTAATGCTTATAAATTCAATGGTAAATATTTTGTTTGCAATAGATTTGGTCACATGGCTAGGAAATGTAGAAATAGAGCAAATCAGAACCTTGATTCTGCTCTTGATAAATGTTCTAAATGCAATAAGTTTGGTCATAAGACAAAAGATTGCAGAATGAATGTAAAATGCTATCCATGTGGAAAATTTGGACATATGGCTAATCAATGTAGGTCAAGCAATTTCACCGGTTTTAGCAAAGCAATTCAAAATAACAATCTTACATGTTATGCATATAATGAGGTTGGACATATTGCTAAGTTATGTAGAAGCATAAATCTACCGGTTAGTAATGGGGGATCAAATGAGAAAGGAAAATAGAAGGTTAGTGAAATCCTGCAAGATCATACTTAGAGATGTGTTAGGAAGACTGAAGAACAAACGTTAGATGGGAATGTCCTGGTTACTTATTTGGTAGAAGAGGCTGCACTTGTACCGATAGGAAACTCATCCGGTATCTGAGGAAGATGCCTTAGGGGTAGGCAAAATTAATGAAGATGTTGCATATGCCTTGGGAAGAGGTTCTGGAAAATGTTCCAAATATTGGAGAGGATTATCCGACATGGATATGTTTTGAGCGAGATCCGGTATCCTTCACCGACACTCATTTATATGAATGGAAGATTAGGGTTTTTATCAAAGGTTAAAAGGTCAAATACACTTCATTGTTAATCACCCTCCATTCAGAGAGATTTCGGAGAAATTTAGAGCAACTAAGTGCAATCAAAGGCAATTCAAGGTAATCAGATTTCTTTTTGAGCAATTTCACCAGCGTTTGGAAGAATTTGTTGAAGGTTTTCACCGAGAGCGATCAAAAGATATTTATCTTTAAACATGGATGCGAGATCATCTTCTATTCCTATTTTCATTGCAAACCCAGCTATAGTAGAGGTCAAGGACGGCCCTAGGGCAATTTTCAAGCGGTATCCACATGTGGCTACCCTGGAAGATTAGGTTGGAGCATTTTCTCACATTCTAGAGGGATTTGTGTATGTAGAGGATGTTAGGGCATATATTCACTATCACATCAAGGACTTAGGAAATTCAAAGATTAAGGGCATGTATATGAGTGAGCTAATGGGAGAATTTGGAAAGATCAAACTGACATACCAACATATTGAAGAACTAGAGTTTAGAGACATTCTAGATATTTCGGAGTTCGAGGATGAGATAATCAGATATGTACTGAGAAGAGTACATGGGGAATTTATATGGCTGAATAGACCTTACAAAATCACCAAGGAAGCCATCCAGGCAATCACTGGTTTGCCATCAGTTGGGAAACATCCAGATAAGAAGGTTTCAAATGATATCATGAGGAAGATCACTGATGCTACATCTGACAAAAGATCCATGAAAGTTAGCACTATCACTGACACAAACATCAAATTTGGTAGCATGATCATCGGGTATAAGGTAACTCAGTCAAACCGACTGAATTTTGTTTCTAGTTCATGCATTTTGGCTGCATACAAAATGATGAGAGATAATGTAAAATTAGATCTATGCAGTTGGATGCTTGATGAGTTGTTGATAAATCTAGGAAAGATCAAGGGTGAGAAGAAGGGTACATGCTGGCATGGGAACTTGTTAGTTTTCCTAATGCTATATTTTTTGAATGATACACCTAGTTCTGGTAAGAGGCAATGGGCTTTTGACATCCTGGTAGGAAGACAATTGAAATAGTCAATTGCTGCATTAGGAAGCCAAAGAGATAATAAGGTATGGGGTTGTTTTAGGGTATTTAAAAAATATATGAGGTCTAGGGTAAGGGTACCTAAGCATATTATAGAAAAACATTCTACCGACATATGCTTCATGGTAAAGAAGGATGTGACACTCATGGAAGAAGTTAAGCCTCGAAAGATCTAGATTGAAGAAATCAGCTATGAGGTGGATGCACAAATTCTTGATGCCTATGCAAAAATGTTGATTGATGCACCAATTGATGAGGCAGAGAAGCCCTGTGGTACTGCACTACAGAAAACTCAAGAGGTTGAAATAGAGTTCAACCAGAAGAAAAGAGAGAAACATGAAGGAACAACAAGTAAATTTGCACAGAAGGTCTCAAAGGACATCAAAGCACTAATTGATGTTGTTCCGGAGGAAGGCAGAAAGAGGAAAGATCCAGAAGTTCATATAGAGTCTGTTACTGTAAAATCAGAATCAGAGGATGACACACCGTTAGCATTTAAGAGGGTTGTTAGGAAGAAACCAGAGGAAACAAAGGCATAAGCTAAGAAGAAACCGGTTAGGAAGGTCACAATCAAGCTTTCGGAACAAAAGCAAGCACCTAAAGCTACACCTGTAGTTGCATCTGGTACTGCCAAGAGGAAGAAGAAGAGTGACATTGAATTAGCAATTGAAACCGGTAATGTAACTATCATACCACCTAAAACTTGTGTAGAAATAGTAGATGAAATCACTAAAGATGACATGTTGCAGAATGTTCAATTTTATTATGAAAAGTTAGAGGATGATGAACAAAGAGAGGTAGAGGAAGTAATCCTATTATACTTGGATATTTATAAGAAAGCCTTATAGAAATAGAAAATTAAATATCAGTTGAGTTATATAACATGTTAGATGATAGAAGATTATCAGCTATGCAAGAGGATAAACACATTAAAATTCAAGAGATATTATCTATCTATGTTACTATAGCTCCAGATGAAATGGAAAAGACACTTGAGGCAACAGACAAAAAAGTTTTCAATAGTAAACATAAGATAACTAGTCTGATGCTAGGAAGAGTAAATGAAATAATAAAGGAGACTCAAATAGCATGGGTGAAATTTTTGGGAGAAAACAGAGGATTCTTTACTTCACCGGAAACCAAGATAGACACTATAGATACCTCGGTTGAAGGAAAAGGAAAGGGGATTATGGGTACTTTACCCTCAGTTTTGAAAAATATTAAGGTAGTGGAAATTGAGTCCTCGATAAATACAGAGAATGGACAAGATAACATTATACATGATACTAATATTGAGTACAATTGTCCTCTGGATACAAATGTATAGGTTGAGGTTACTATTCCTACATAGGAACCAAAAGTTACACAAACTGAACCAAGTGGCAAAGCCATTGGTGGAAGTGAGGAGGTGATAAAGGATAAAAATTCAGAGGAGAAAACATGGGAATCTGGTAGGGTACCAGTTGTTGGCCTATCATTATTGTCAATTGACACCTCTTAGGTAGAAAAGAAAAACATCACAGAGATGAGTCCCACTGAATTGATGATGATGGCTACACAAAAAATGATGAAGGATGGATCCACAAATAAAGGGATTATAGATCAATCAATTACTATTTTACACAGACTGGTCCCAAAGTGTAAGATTGAAAATGAAGCGAGCCCATCTGGCAAGCTTAAGGTAATCACTGAGCATATCTCAAAGGAATTTCAATCCTTACAACCAATATCAAACTGACAAGCACTAGAAAGATTTACTCAGGCTGAGAGAGCTGCTTTTGATCTGGTGATCGAAACTAAGAAGAAAAAGATTGAGGAGAAGCTAATCATAATAGAAAATTCTTTGAAACAATGCACAAATATATATAGGGTATGTTGTAATACTGAAATACTTACAACTAATGTAGATAAAAAGATAAAGGAGATTCAGGAGAAAATTGCAAGTATAGCTAACTCTTTTGATGGATTGATTTCATTGACTACATCAATTGATGGTCAAATTTTAATTTTGGAGAATCAAATTTATGCTCTTGAGAAGGAAAGAGATAAAATAATTAGAAGAGACAAAAGTCTGAGAGGCTTGGTGAGTCCTCGATTGGATTCATTTTGTGTACACAAGGAAGAATGCACGGATATGGTGGGAAAGCCCACACCAACAGAGGTAAATGAGAAAGAATCTTTTGTATATTTATTTAGTGGACTTGTATCTATCTCCGACACATTTGAAACTGACTGGGATACTTATATGGAGTTATTGGAGAAGGGTTATTCAGAAATTTTGAAGCTGGTTAAGCTTCGGTAAGACATTTTTGGGGATATTCATTGTACAACTCTTATTCTTTGACATTCTTTTTAATATTTTTAATGGAATTGATGTCAAAGGGGGAGTAGTATAGATGTGAAAAAGAATAAAAGAGTTGTATACATTAGGGGGATTTTTGGAGGTATGGAGTTTTTTGCATATTCAGCTTAGGGGGAGCAGGGCAGGATGAAATCGACAGATGAAACCTTGACCATTTTTCACAT
Organism: Cryptomeria japonica; assembly: GCF_030272615.1. Taxonomy (NCBI): domain Eukaryota; kingdom Viridiplantae; phylum Streptophyta; class Pinopsida; order Cupressales; family Cupressaceae; genus Cryptomeria; species Cryptomeria japonica. The sequence goes on from NC_081411.1 coordinate 650,012,980, forward strand.
GAGTGTTGTCATCAATGCCAAAGGGGGAGATTGTTAGCAATTGACACTCTATTGGTTGGTTTCACTTTGTTTTCATTGATGGAAACATTATTCTTTCTTTCGACTTCATGTTTTGATTCTATGGTGTACCGACAGACACTTCATAGATTCGACATCGACACTAGCACTGGTAGGACAGAAGGATTTTTTTGGTCACCGACAATGTTGGCCGACATGGTTTAGTAAAGGTTATTGGTATTGAAGGCCAAAATATCTTGGACCCAGCATCGACAATTGATTTTAATGTATATGCATTTATGTTATTTGACCGACATGTAATCTGATATTATATATGTCTTTGTAAGCCGACATAAGGTATGTAAAATTTGTATAGGGTATATTGGACAATTTGATAGATCATTTTAAAATATATACAAGAGACATATATGGACATGTGAATGTAATATGATGTGAAATATATTAGAGATTCACCCCCCCCCCAGTGTTAGTGGTTTCCAATAGCATCATCCTCAGAAGATGAAACAAAATCACATTTATGACAAAGAGAAGAATGAAGGTAAACATAGAGGAATTCCATAACATATGCATTCCCTTTGTATCCTAGTGCTAACAAAGGATTAGGGGTCATCAAAATAGAAATAACAAGAAAAAATACACACCGAGGATCACAACAGAGGGGATGGCAACACATATAAGTAAAGAACAAAACACAAAATATATGTTTGACTACTTTAATAATTCATGGAGTCTGTCTTTGAATGATAAATAATGAAAAAAAAATATTTAAGCATCTTTGGTCAAACATTATTGAACCTAAGAAAGCATGCTTTTATGGTTGTCGATTCTTAAAAAATCTCCCTATGAAGATAATCATAATGATGTGGTTATATATAGTATTTGTAGACAACTTGAAACAATTAGGCATTTTTTTTAATGCTGTTATGCAAAAGAAATTTGGAACTTTTTTTTTTATCTTAAAGGTTGGAAGGAATATTATTTGGACATAAACTGTCCTTGGAATGCTAAATGATTTAAATAAAGATAGTAATTTGTTTTTGTTTTTTTACTAAAGTTTTATGGACTATTTGGATTGTAAGGAATGAGGAAAAGTTTGAAGGAAAAAGGATGTCACTAAATCGTGTAAAAGACTCATGTTTCACAATGTTTTAATGAAGGTTACAATAACCATGGAAATTTTGTCATGCCCCTACCATGAAGGAGATAACAATATCACAAAAAATTATCTTATCTTTAAGATTTAACAATTTTGTGTGAACGGTGATCGAACAATATGGTACTCGGTTAAGGAGAAATGATTACAACAATGATTAGATAGTCATAAAATAATACTAAAAGAAATTAATGGAGGAAACATAGAAAGGGTGATTAAGAAGGATAATAATTGGTAATCAATAGATACAATAAAGACCAATTATGAAGAGCTACGCTCTCGTTGAGAGGGAAACATTCCCAAGAGACATCTATCTTCATGAAGTCATTAAAGTATATATGGAGGAAAATTTAATTGGACAAGGCATCAAGTGATCAACATCAAAAAGAAAAAAGAAGAAAAATAAATCAAGAAGAAGCAAGTAGCTTCAAATTGAATAATAATAAATGGAAAGTTCACATATATTTATAAATATTAGATATGATGCATAAGGCATAGACTATGATCTTATTGATTTTTTATCTAATTGTCTTCAATGTAGGAATGAACGTAATTAACATATCACTGCCAATATATATTTATATAATTTTATCCTTCCTACTATGATATTTTGCATAATAAATTTTAGTGTAGATTCCTAATACTTCATCCAACCAACCATCTCATTATGGAAGGTAGAATATAATATATATAAGGGATGCAAGTAGAGCAAGGTTCCATTCAAGTAGAGAAACCCTAGGTGGGGCTAGGAGGCTGAATGATAGGTGTCATTCTATGCTCTTGGGCTTGATAGAAAATATAAGCTCAAGACACCTTATATGATGTTCTAGGGGACTCCATAACGAGGATAGGTTTTAGGGGAAGTGTTATTGAATCCCACATGGACATTATGTAATGATAACTAGGTCTCTCTTTATAATATTGTTGGTTATATGTTTCTTCATCTTTCATAATGATAACTAACTTGGTTGCAAGGTCTAAATAGAGACATAAAGAGGCTAGTTTCACTTCCTTAGTATAATTCATACCTCAATTGGTGTTCTAGGAAAAAATATAGGAATATCCAAATAGGGGACATTACAATTGGTATTAGAGCTTCCTTCTTGCCATCATGTGAAAGATAGTTTATGCAACCTAGCCAAAGGGCTCAAAGGGATTTGGAAAGAGAATGGAGGAAACTAGCATCCATTAATAACCCTACAACAAACAACACCATGATAAAACAATGTTCAACTAATTGAGGACCTTCATTCAAGCCCTCATGGAGCAAAACAAAAGCACAAGCCAAATTTTCCTCCAAGCCATCCAAAACATAAATAACGGTAATTCTTGTTCCAAACAAAAAAATGAGAGGGATAACCACTACAACCACTCTAAAAATAACAACCAACAAGGGTATCAACCTCTAGACTTACAAGAGCCCCCTTCCTACCTAGGGAAGAGCACATGGTGGAGGAAGAAGAAAACAATCCAACCATTGATATTATGGAAGAATTTATCGAAACATACTCAAGATTAGATCTTGAACTAAAGAATGATGTCTCCTTTTGGGATTATTGTTTAAGGAATACAAATGGACCACTGAGAGGGGGGGGGATGAATCAGTGGTAACTCAAAACTTGCACTTTCTAAAGATTAAATCTCTAATAACAATGATCAAGCAACGATGAGAAAAGACACTAAACAAATCTACACACACACATAAAATACAAGCCCACAACACTAGATATATGAGGGAAACCCAAGATGGGAAAAACCTCGGTGAGAAATTCTACTAGAGTCTACTGCTCTAATCCAGTATCACAATGGAAATAGTTGGATTACAAATTTTATGAGCACCAACCCTTGATTTTTATGGGCACGAACCGAAAGGAGCACCAATCCCTGATTTGGGCACCCACTCAAATGATTACAATAATGAATAATTACAACTACAAGTTGAGTACCTTATTACTAGATAGAAGAAGAATTGATCATATCCAAAACCAATATTCCAACAATTGAATATTCTATGATACCAATATTCCAACAATTGAATGTAAGAAATAAAGCTAGATTTAGGATACCCTAAAAATGATGACTTTACATTATGTGCATATATAGATGCAGATTGGGCTAGAGATGTTGATGACCGAAAGAGCACATCCGATGGAGATTTCTTTCTAGAAAAGAAACTTGTTTCATGGATCAACGAGAAGCAATCATGTACCTCTTTATCTACTGCGGAAGCTGAGTATGTTGTTGCTACTACTAACTGTACACAAGTTCTATAGATGAAGCACATGTTGAAGGATATAAAGGTGGATTATAATGAACTGTTAGTTATTCACTGTAATAACTCTACTGATATTGGTATATCAAAGAATCTGGTATTTCATTCTAAGACAAAGCACATATCTATCAAGTAAAACTTTTTGAAGGAAAAGGTGGAAGAAAATGAAGTAGATCTTTGATGATATGCATAAGTGGTGTTGGTGCAGCTGAAGGTGGAGATTCAGGATACTGTTGGTGTTCATGTTCAAGACTTGGTGGATGGAGATCATTGCTTTAGCGTGTGGACCTATATTGGGTCCTACTAAATCTAGGTTATGGACTGACTTAATGTAACATTTGGATTGGACTTCTTGATACGTTTCTGGGATGTCTTATGGGTTGGATATTATTTGATTGGTCTTTGGCCAACATATTTTGTAATTATGCAATTGTTTTATTGTCTGGTAGCTGATCTTATTGTTTGTGGTTGTGGGTTTGTATATATGATGTAGGATATCATTGTAGATCATATAGGCGGTAAAGACATGGATATGTAATGAGCGAATAGTGTAATAATCATTTAGCCAGAGGATTTGGTCGATCATTGGTGATTGAGTTGGGCTTATGTAAGAGGATTTATTCCTCCAGTATTGAGCTTAATCGAAACTGTACTCAGGCATAGGAGATGTTATCTTTGAAGTTCATTCATTCTTCCAGATTGTAGTCTAGATTTCTATGTAGTCAGTGAGACTCCTTTTGTGATGAGAAGTGTGCTCTAGGATGTTGGCCTTCCTGCAAGTGCAAGCCACTAAATTGTAATTCACATACTTACTACAAAAGTATTATCTAACTGTGGGTAGGCTTCCCACCATGGTTTTTTCCTTTACCAGGTTTTCCATGTATAAATATTGGTATCTTGTGGATGGTGTTTATTCTTTGATTATGTTTATGCTTAATTGGTTTAATTGCTATTCCAATTGGTTTAAGCATTCTGGTATTAATGTTTTGAGTTTTGGTATTAAATTTTTAATTGTTAAATGTTATGGTAATCTGTGACAACTGATTCACCCCCCCTCTCAGTTATCTTCTGGTTATTTGAATTGTCTAACAATTGGTAATAAAGCCTGGTCCTGTCTACAAAAGCTTAACTGCTTGAGGAAGATCCTATGGCATCTAATAGTTCAAGTTCATCATGCACATCTGCAGCTATTTTTTGGAGAGAAATTTCTAGGCTTGATGGAACAAATTACAGGGTATGGAAGATTCAGATGGAGATGCATCTGAGATGTCTTGGAAAGGATATTTGGGAAATCATAGAAACTAAGATTACCCCTTATAATTCAGCATCTGGCAATCCTCAACCAACAAGCCTCTATAAGGGGCTTGAGAATGATTGTAGAGCTAGAGAATCACTTTTGTGTGCACTCTCTGATCAGCAAATAATGGGACTAACTAACAAAGCAACTGCAAAGGCTATATGGGACAAATTGGAGACTCTGAGTGAAGGTGACCCTATTGTTAAAATTGCAAAACTTGATGGTTACCGGGTGAGATATGAGAATCTGAAGATGGAAGAAGATGGAAGAAGATGAAAGAAGATGAAAGGATTACTGCTTTTATGGAAAGAGTTATTGAGATTGTTATGGGAATTCAATGTTGTGTTGGATCTCTGACCAAATATGAAATAGTTTCTAAAGTTCTGAGAGCTTTACCACCGGCTTATAAGATGAAGGATACTACAATTAACGAGTTGAGAACTATGGCTAGTACTATTGTTAACCAAGATACTTTGGTTGGGAAATTATCTACTTTTGAGCTTGAAGAATTTGGACCTTCTGGAGCTGCGAAGTCTGAACCTACTTTTCATGCATCTACATCATCAACTGAAAAGCAAGACTAGAAAGATTTGTATGCAAAAGAATTGGATGATATCAAGAGAGAAGATGAAGAATTTGAGCAACTTGAAGCCCTATTTTCTAGAAGAGTACCTAAAGGACCAACATGAAGTAAGTATGAAGGAAAAGAACCTTTTAAATGTTTTGCATGTAATAAGATAGGTCATTTTGCATCTAGATTTCTTGAAAGGAATTCAAGATTTGAGGAAAGAGATAGAAGATCTTTTAAGCCTAATCTTGATTATCAGAACAAACATAAGTACAAGAGAAAAAAAGATAAATCATGCGATATTGTTGATGAGGAAGGTGTGACTGATTTTGATGATGAATCGACACAAGATTCTACTAGTGGTTTCGACAATGGAAAGGAATGGGTGTTCTTGTAAATTAAGGAAGATGATCAGGTATCGGAAGGGAAGCAACTTGAAGAAAAGGCTCTTGCTACTAAAATTGAAGACAAGGATGAATGGATAATAAACAGTGGATGCTCACATCATATGACTGGAGATAAAAGTAAGTTTCTATCTTTTCAAGAGTTTTATGGCAGTATGGTTAGATTTGGAGATGGGAAAGCATGTATGATCAAAGGAAAAGGAACTATATCATTGGATGGTAAGCATAACACTATTAATGTTTATTATGTTGAAAGTTTTTAGGTATAATCTTTTAAGTGTAGGACAGTTGGTGGATTAGGGATTTCAATTACAATTCAAGGATGGAAAATGCAAGATTATTAACCGATCCGGATTGGAGATTGCAACTGGTACATATACTAAAGCTAATATATTTCATTTGAATTTCGGTGAGAAGACATGTTTTATTGCATAGATTGATTAAAGTTGGCTATGGCATAAGAGGCTATGTCATGTAAATTTTGATTGAATTGTGAAAATTAGTTCTACTAAGGCAGTTAGAGATATACCTAATATTGTGAAGCCCTATAATCCAGTATGTAAGGAATGTCAAATGGGGAAACATGTCAGAACTTGTTTTAAGAGTATACAAGACAAATCTAATGATGTTCTTGGTCTTATTCATACTAATTTGTTTGGTGCTGCTAGAATCAAAAGTTTTCAAGGTGATAGATATTTTATGCTAATCATTGATGATTATTCTAGAATGATGTGGGTTACTTTTCTTAGGGAGAAATCTGAGGCTTTTGAAAAGTTTAAAATCTTAAAAGCTAAATTTGAGACAAAGACAGGTTTGAATATTAAATGCTTAAGATCAGATCATGGTGGAGAATTCACATCCGGTGATTTTAACAGCTATTATGAGAAGAATGGGATGAGGAGACAGTTGTCTGCACCCAAACACCTTAGCAAAATGGAGTTGTGGAAAGGAAAAACAAAACTACCTTGGATGCAACTAGAACTATGATGGTGGAAGCTAATCTGCCTCATGTCTACTAGAGAGGAGCTATGAGCATGATAGTATACACATTCAACAGAGTTCATATCAAAGGAGAAACCAGTAAGACACCTTATGAGTTATGGTTTCGTCATACACTGATAGTTAAGTATTTTAGAATCTTTGGTAGTAAATACTATATCAAAAGAGATGATTCCATTGGAAAGTTTGATTCTAGATGTGATGAAGGAATATTTCTTGGTTATTCTAATGAAATCAAAGCATATAGACATTATAACAAAAGATTGTAGAGAATTGTGGAGAACACTAATGTCAAGGTAGATGAGTATAACAAAAGTCAAATCAGAACTTATGAGCAGAAACCGAGAGTGGAAATGATCATAACTAAACCGGTAGCACCTACACTAGAACAAAATGTTGAACCAGTTACTCCAGTAGTATCAGAAAATTCAACAGTAACTGAAGAACAGAGCAGAGAAACATAAAACCAGAAGACTCCTAGGTATGTGAGGCTGAATCATTTAGAAGATCAGATCATTGGAGATAAGAATAAAGGAGCGATGACAAGAAGGAGGTTGGCAACTAATGAGGTATATTTAATTTCTCAAATTGAACCGGTATGAGTAATTGAAGCATGTAAAGATGAATGTTGGATGAAAGCTATGGAAGACGAATTAGATCAGATAGAAAAGAAGAACACATGGACATTAGTTCCTCGACCTAAAAATAAGAATGTTATTGGAACTAAATGGGTTTTTATGAATAAATTGAATGAAGATGGACAAGTTGTAAGAAATAAAGCTAGATTGGTTTGTAAAGGATATTCTTAGAAGGGAGGAATTGATTATAATGAAACCTTTGCACCGGTAGCTAGGATTGAAGCTGCGAGATCATTTCTTGCTTATGCTAGACATAAGAACTACAAGGTTTATCAGATAGATGTTAAGTGTTATTTTCTGAATGGAGATCTTGAAGAGGAAGTTTATATTGAGAAACTTGATGGTTTTTTACTTTCAAATGATAAAAGCATGATTTGCAGATTAAAAAAGGCTTTATATGGATTACAATAGGCCCCTAGAGCTTGGTATGCAAGGTTGGATAAATATCTTTTGAAGCTTGGTTTCACTAAAGGTAATGCTGACAATAATTTATATTACAAGATTACTTATGATGATATATTGATTATTGAGGTCTTTGTTGATGATATCATTTTTGGAGGTGAAGATAAGTTGTGTAAGGAATTTGCTAACAATATGAAGAATTAATTTGAGAAGTCTATGATTGGGGAGATGAAATTTTTCTTAGGTTTGCAGATTACTCAAACAGATAAAGGTATTTTCATCTATCAAAAGTAAATATGCTAGAGAGTTATTGAAGAAATTTGATTTGGGAAACTCTAAACCGTTTGGTACTCCTATGGTTACAAGTGAGAAATTGACAAAAAAGGATGCATATGCACTGGTAAATCCTACTAAGTACAAGTCTATGATTGGATTTTTGTTATATCTGACTCAAACTAGACCAGATATAATAAATGCAATTTGTATTGTATCAAGGTTTTAGAGTGATCCTAGAGAAAATCATGTGAGTGCGGTGAAGAGGATTTTCAGATATTTGCAAGGAATAACTGAATATGGTTTATGGTACCCTAAAAAATGATGACTTTACATTATGTGCATATATAGATGTAGATTGGGTTGGAGATGTTGATGACTGAAAGAGCACATCCGATGGAGCTTTCTTTCTTAGAAAGAAACTTGTTTCATGGATCGACAAGAAGCAGTCATGTAACTCTTTATCTACTACTGAAGCTGAGTATGTTGATGCTGCTACTAATTGTACACAAGCTCTATGGATGAAGAAAATATTGAAGGATATAAATGTGGATTGTAATGAACCAGTAGTTATTCACTGTGATAACTCTACTGCTATTGATATATCAAAGAATCTAGTATTTAATTCTAAGACAAAGCACATATCTATCAAGTACAAATTTTTGAAGGAAAAGGTGGAAGCAAATGAAGTTAGACTGGTTTACATGAACACTAAAGAGAAGATTGCAAATATCTTCACTAAACCTTTGCCTAAGGAATCATTTGAGTACTTTAGAGACAGATTGGGAGTTTCTGCCCCTCTGATAGAGACTTGATTTATGTGGTTTGGTATCAATTTGGTATGTATTATCAGAGACATCATTCATTTTGATACTGATGTGGGGATGCTACTACTCAGGGGGAGTAGTTAGCCTTGTGATTCAATGGTTTATGTTTTTGCTTTGATATTTTTGTCAGATTTTTGGAATTGATGTCAAAGGGGGAGAGATATTGATGTGAAAAACTTAAGGAGCTATATACATTAGGGGGAGAGATATATGTGTAATTCAAAGCTTTATAGAGATATTATTCAAAGGGGGAGTTTAGTCTTTATTTCAAAACTTCATGGCTATATCTTTATGTGGGAGATTGCTGGCTATCTTCCATTGGGAGAGACTTATTTAGCATTTCTTGGTACTTAGATGTTTTTCACACCTAGTGTTGCCATCAATGCCAAAGGGGGAGATTGTTGGCCATTTGGAGGAATTGATTATGTGTTGCATTAATGTTTTTTCATTGATGTCAACACTAGCTAGTTTGGATTCTTTACCGACACCCTTCTAGTCCCGGTAGGTTGTTTGGTTCTAGTAGGATTGGATCATCATGATCCGATATAATTTGGTTATGAAATTGACTTATTCATGATACTCATATTCATATTCAGTAACTTGGTTTTGATCTAGTAATCAAATGCTATCATGTCTGCTTGGAAACTTAGCTTGTGGTTTCGACGAGGGTTTCACCAATAAAGCTTTGATGAAGACCTTTGATGATATGCATAAGTGGTGTTAGTGTAGCTTCTGGTGGATATTTAGGATGTTATCGGTGATCATGTTTGAGACTTGGTGGATGGAGATCATTGCTTTAGCATGTGGACCTATATTGGGTCCCAGTAAATATAGGTTATGGATCGACTTAATGTAACATGTGGATTGGACTTCTCGACACGTTTTTGGGATGTCTTATGGGTTGGATATTATTTGTTTGGTCTCTGGCCGACATATTTTGTAATTATGTAATTATTTTATTGTCTGGTGGCCGACTTTATTGTTTGTGGTCATGTGTTTGTATATATATGATGTAAGATCTCATTGTAGATCATATAGGCGGTAAAGACATGGATATGTAATGAGTGAATAATGTAATAATCATTCAGGCAGAGGATTTGGTCGATCATTGGTGATTGAGATAGGTTTATGTAAGAGGATTTAGTCCTCTGGTATTTAGTTTAACCAGAACTGTACTCATGCAAAGGAGATGCTATCTTTGCAATTCATTCATTCTTCCAGATTGTAGTTTGGATTTCTATGTAGTCAGTGAGACTCCTTTTGTGATGAGCAGTGTTCTCTAGTCTATTGGCCTTCCTGCAAGTGTAGGCCCCTCAATTATAATTCACATACTTAATACATAAGTATTATCTGATTGTGGGTAGGCTTCCCACCGTGGTTTTTCCCTTTACTGGGTTTTCCATGTGTAAATCTTGGTTTCTTCTGGATGGTGTTTATTCTCTAATTATTGTTTATGCTTAATTGGTTTAACAGCTATTCCAGTATTTGGTTTAAGCATTCCAGTATTAATGTTTTGGGTTCCAGTATTAAAATTTTAATTGCCAAATGTTCTAGTAATCTCTGACAACTAATTCACACCCCCCCTCTCAGTTGTCTTCTGGTTATTTGAATTGTCTAACAGATTTTTATGCGCACAAACCAAAAGGAGAACCAACCCTTGATCCAAAAACCCACTCAAATTATTACAATAATGAATAATTACAACTGCAAGTTGAGTACCTTATTACAAATGATATTCTATAACCATCGTGTTTTCCACACCTGAAACTGAAACTGCTCTTTTCAGCTTACTGGCTTTGTCTTCTGCTTTTTGATCTTTGCAATAGCTCTCTACACTCTATTTGTCTTTTCACCAACTCTTTTGATCTCTGGAATAGCACTTTGCACTCTATCTTGTCTTTTCACCAACTCTTCTTATTTCTTTTCTGATCAAATCTATATTCTTTGCTTGACTCTTACTCTACTTCCCATGGTGTGAAATTGATCCAGGAGGATCCAAAGAAATGTGGCACCACTCAGCTCTCCTCTGATTTCATGGCATGTTCATTCAAAAAATTGGTTTGAGGATTCAAACCACCAACCAATGCCATCCTATTCTCATGTGTTACCACGAGGATAAGCACTTTTATCAAAATCATTGAGGCACCAGTATTTTGTGGAGTACAAACAATGGCAAATTATATAAAATGGGGATTGGGTGGCTTGAACCCTCTACCTCCCATTTCCATGGAACACTCCCAACTAATGCACCAGGTGAGATTTTTGAAATGGAAATGGTATCATTAATACTTTCTTGTATAAGCAATGTTGGGTTGTGAAAGAACCCGCTATTGATATCTTTATTTAAACTTTATATTAAGGTTGTTTTTTTAAAAAATAATTTAGGGAGCTAGAAATAAGGGGAGCCCATTTTAATTTGAATAAGCCAGATTATTAAAATTTGAAATGCTCTATTTAGTTGATATGGGAAATTTTATTGTTAAGCCCATTATAGAAAATGCAATTGTATAAAAAGGGGGAGTTTTTGGGTTGTAGAGGAAGCAATTTCATTTTTTGGGGGAATAAGAATTCTCTAGAGTTGGAGAATAAGAAAATGAAGATTTTTTTAAGTACCAAGGCATTTGTCAAATTGTAATACTCTTCAGTGTAAATGGGCTAAGAGGTGAATGAAGCCTAGCTTGTGAAGCAGATTATGCAAGTGCCTTTAGGTGCAAGAGGAGATTGTGAGAGAAATTTTGGTGCAGGTTAAAAGATTGGATGATGTAATAACATGACTAATGCTTGAAGTCATAAATAAAGAGGTCCTACATTGAGAAGCAAACCCAGAGACATAACTCATATTGAGTGAACTCCGTTATCAAGCTTGTGATCTCTCAACTATCTTCTAATTCTCTTTTATTTGTTTTATTTTTAATTCCTTCTTTAAGTTATTATTTAAAATTATTAAGTTGTGCAAAGATTAAGTGAACTTAGATTTTGTAATTTGAACGATTAAAAAACATAACCATGCAATTATGTTGCGATTGAGAAAAAATTGTAATTTAAATTAAGCACAATTTTGTTTTTAAGCCTTAATTATAGATCAAGTGGTATTAGAGCTGTTTAAACAAAAAAATTGCAAGTGGTGGATTTTAACTAGTTTGAAATTAAAGCAAGGAGAAGGTGCACTTTAAGAGTTTAATCCAGAAACTAGATTGAGGCGAGTTACTCAAAGATCAACCATGGCATAATCAGAAGAAGGAAAATGTGTTAATCCTGAACTCTTTGAGAACGAAGAACAGTTTTGTAAAGAATTCCTAGACATGAAGATGATGGTGGAAGAGTTGTATAGGGATGGGCTGAAGAAAAAGGAAAGAAAGGACAAAAAGTAGAAGGAAGATGAATCCCCTTCAAAAGACAAAAAACACAAAGGACTAGGAGGCAGTATTGACCATCCCGAACCTCCATCCCCATCTTCTTTGTCTTCTTCTTCTTCCCCTTCATCTTCTTCTTTTAATTCTTCCCCCAAGAAAAACAACCTGTGTAGTCTGAGTCTAATTCACCTTTGTTAAAGATTGATGTTAAATTTGAATCGCCATCCTATAATGGAGAAGTCGATGCAAAGAAACTTGATAATTGGATAAAAGAAGTTGAAGTTTATTATAGGATTCAGAAGTTTACTGATGATACTTCAAAGATCCAACTAACCAATCTTTGCCTGGGAGGCACAACCTTAATCAGGTGGGAGAGCAGAACTCAGGAAGATCTTAGCCGATATGGTAAAATAATTTCTTCTTGGTTTGAGTTTAACGCTGCACTTAAGAAACAATTTTATCCATTAGGTCACACACAAAAAGTAGTAATGAATTGGGAATAATTATGGCAAGAGAAAGGAAAAAGTGTGCAAGAATATATACTAGAGTTTAAGAAACAAGCTTTAATTTTGGGCATTCCTTTATACACGCAAGAAACTTTGTTAAAGTATATAGGTGGATTACATGAGACTTCTAGGCATACAATACTTATGTTTAATCCAACTAACCTTGATGAAGTTAGTGTGCAAGCCATTCATCTTGAAATAGGCTCAAGGAATATCCATGATAGTCTTTTCATGGAATCCAGTAAACACAAAGGGAGCAAGAAAGGGAAGCAGAAAATGCAACAAACAGTTTTTTTGAAGGAAGAGGAGGAGAAGCCTTATTTCTCACACTGTAAAAGGGAAGGGCATGAAGATGCAAAATGTTGGATATTGCATCTTGATCAGAGACCAAAATGGTTTAAGAATCAAAACGGTAAGAAAAAGGCCACAAATATGGTGCAAGACCTTGGTTAAGAATTTGGTGACAAATCCAAAATAATAGTTGTGGGTATAAAAGGTATTATTCCTATTTCTAAAACTAGTTCCCACACTTCCTCTATAAAGTGTAATGAGGTCTTTGTTGAAAGAAAAAGGAATGAATTGTTTCACATAAGGGCTATTGCAAAACAAACTAAAATTGATACACTCATAGATAGTGGATCACAAGTGAACTTAATCTCTGAACAAGTTGTTAAACAATTGGGATTAAGAGCAAAACCTCATCCTAAACCATATAGACTGGGTTGGATGCATGATAATGCTCAGTTACATGTATTAAGACAATGTAAACTCTAATTTGCAATCACATCCAAATATTTAGATGAGGTAGAGTTAGATGTAATTTCGCTTGACATATGTGGGATGGTTCTTAGTAGTCCTTATTTGTATGACATAAAGGCCATTTTCTACAGGGAACACAAAAGGTATCATTTGTTTAAAGATGGAATTGAATTCATTTTGAAAGATCATCACATGAAGAATGATAGATCTATTGTAAACATAGGGAATGTTAGGTCCAATATGGAAAGCTAATGTACTGAGAGGGGAGGGGTGAATCAGTACTTCAAAACTTTTCTTTAATAATAACTTTACTGTTAAGCATAAATTGAATATTGCTAAAACATAATATAAAGCTAAAACATATAAATAACATTCATACATGTTTCACTCCATAACACATATATTTTGGTTACATAGAAACTCTTGGTTAGAGAGAAAAACTGTGGTGGGGATGGCACCCACAACTTCACTACTGCAATAATAAAGGTTGCTCAATTAGAGCTACATGTTTAGCTATTTCTGATAGCTTACCCTGTTAGGAGTATCAAGATCTTTAGATCTACCTTGCTAAATAATTTTACAACACTTATACTAAATGTTGCACCTGGTTAAAGGCTTTACAATTTATAGACTTTGTTAGAGTCTTTTACCCTGTTAAAGGTTTCTCTTACAACTCAAAATAATACAATCAAAATCTTTACAAAATATCTGCAACTTCACATCTGAAATGTTATAGCAGATTCTATGTGCTCAATATGAAATTACCTTGCTCATAGCATACCTCGGTAATTGATAAATCAATTCGGTAAACCCTTCTGTTTACATTGTTCCTTAACTATTCTTTGAAATCTTTCTTGGTGACCTCTGAATATCTCTATTAGTCATAATAGTCATAACACATTGTGCTTTCTCATGATTTTTCCTTTCAACTTATCTATCACACATGTCTTGCTTCATGCTTTTTGATCCTCATTTCATGCTATATAAATAGATCTCTTATGACGGTGATCTGTTCATGCTTCGATCTTACAAACATGATTCATCAAATGAATAACCATACACATTATTTCATTGGATAGATGTCCTCAAAATCATACAAAATCTTAAGGTGCAATTTCCTATGTGATAACGGTTCCCTGTTCCTCGTTCTTGTAACACGTTTCCACATATGTGTCCAGGTTCAATGAATCTGGTAACACGATTCACTCAGTTCATATTAACTTGATATACCATCTTTGCTACTTGGTAGACATAGAGCATTACTCGGTAGACTGCTCGGTGTATACTAAACTTTGTGACTTCTTTCTTCTATAACTCACTGCTTTAGTGCTTACCGACTGAGTATTTCAGTAGTATTAACCGACTAGAGTATATAGGATGACTTTGGACATAAAACTAATGATAACTTAGTAAATAGTAACAATCTCCCCTTTTGACATGAGTTGAAATGTTTGACAAAAACTCCTTTCAAAGTCATAGCTCAAAAATCTATATACTTACAAAATTTGACTAAACTAATAGTATATACAATTGTCAATAAATAGTATACTCAGATATACTCCCCTTATCAATATACTATACATAACTCTAATTTTGCATGCTCCTGTGATCAATGCTCAGTGCTCTTTGCTCCCCCTATCAAATTCAACTCTGCTCTGCTCTACTCGGTCCACTCCCTCTTATACCTTATACTCGGTACACTCCCCCTTTTTGACAAACATCAAAACTAGTTACCATTTGGTGGGGGCAACTGATCAAAAATAGATTTGTACTTAGTGTGAGCATCGGTGAGAGCATTGGTAAGTGCACCCTTGACACTTTCCATTAAAGAATTATGAGCTGTAATATCAGCTAACAGTGAAATCAGACCATCTAATGTGCTTCCCTCGGCTTGAGTGGACAACTGTGTAGCTTGGTTGATCTATTCTTGGACTGATGAAAGATGGGGAATAAATAATGTCTGAAGAGTCATGATGTCCATCCTGATTTTGTGCTCTTCATTCTGAAGTTCCAACTGTTGAGCCATAAGAGTTTGTAACTTGGTATAGAAATTCTGAATAGAATTGGGCTCGGTGGTCAATTTATTTGAGAGATCGGTGATCTCTTTTTCAATAACTTTGGTTTTATTCTTGATATCTTTAATGAATAAAGAAAATGTATAGAGCTTTCGAAATAAATAAAGAATATGTTTGAGTTGAGGGGACAACTCAGCATTGAGTCCGACTAGCTTAACTTTACTGATAGCAATGGCTTTCTATACCTCTTCAATCATTTTGGCAGTGAGCTCTTTGTCCTTCAATTTGCTCAGGTATTCAGATGCGTCTACCCTAGATGCTTCTATTTTAGTGAGGTGTTCATCCAGTTGAATATGGATGGTTGCATCTGTTGTCATGGTAGCTTTAGGTAGCATTTCTATTAATAGTTCTTTTGACCTTCTGAAGTACTCTATTTTTCTTCTGTATAGCCATTTGTCTCTCTTGTTCTGCTTTGGCTTTGCATAGTTCCTGGAATTCAATGAGTGCTTGCCCTTTTAGTTTTGAAATGTCTACATTTGGCAACACAATCGGCTTTGACAGATCTAGCTTGAAACTATGCTTCTTCATTTTCTTCTATTTAGATGATAAGGCTTTCATTGGTTGAACCAGTACAATGGCTTGGGAGGCTTGTTCACCCTCGGTAGGTTGCTCAGTAGAGACAACACTTTTGTCGGTTTCTTTAGCCTCAGATGTAGCCTTCGGTGATTCCTTGCTTGGGGTCTCGATGGCAACAGTTTCAGTGCTTGTTGGGACTTGAGAAGTCTATTCCCCAGTGGTTTATGAAGTAGCTTCTCCTTTGGTAGACTATTGACCCTCTTTGCCTTGTTCAGTGTCCTGAGGTGTCTCGGTGATCACTTGCTGAGTTACCAGAGTATAGGACTTGACCTGTTCCAAAACTGATTCACTTGATACTAGTTTGGCATAGACATTCCCTTCTATCATCTCCTATTCCTGTACCTTGGTGTCCATGATATCCTCATCAAGTTGTATAATACCAATAGGATCTTGCTCGGTTATATCAACTATTTCAACATCACCTTGCTCATCAACACTCTTGATTCAAAAAAATTCTTGCCATTTTTCTTTTGTTTCATTCTCTACTTCAATATAAAGGCCATTCATCAGTTTCAAGGCTCTTTGCTTGACTAGGAAGTTTGTTTGGTAGTTTTTCAAATGTTCACCTATCTCATCTACCGACATGTTTGGAAAGAGATGTACCAGACTTCTTTCTCTTATCTGCTTTTCTGAGTCCATAGCATATTTCCACCTGTTATCAATGTGTAAGTACAATTCTGTTGGAAGAAAATTAGTTACTTCCAATGAGACTAATCAAAATTTAAGAAGTGTGCAAATTATAGCTTCTTCAATTTGCCTCTTTTCTACATTAGTTCTGGATTCATATTTTACATATCTGAACACTCCAAATCCACCATATTGTTTTAGATTTGCACAAAAATTATCAACACTATGTACATCTTTCTTTGTGTTCTTAACAATCTGAAATTTACTTACGTCTTCAGATTCGGTGTCACTTGACTCTTTATTCAAAATGAGTCTTCGAGTAGACTTCTTATAAGTTTTTGTTACCTTAGGCATCACAACATTTTTCTGCTTCTTACTCGGTGATACTACAGATGATCTAGTATTGGGGTGCTTCACTAGAGGAGTAGGTGATACTTGTGATGTATCTCGTTTCTTCCTTTTCAAAATTTTGCCTTTTAGCAACTCGGTGCTCAATGTAATTGTTGCTTCTTGGGCTTCAGATTCCTCCTCAGTGATGACTTGATCACTCTTGATAGGAGTGGAGGAAGAACCTTCTCCAAATTTCTTTGTTAATACTTTGATCATTTTGGTTTCTTTCCTTGTAGCCTTAGGTACTACAATGCTCATCTTGACTTTTTCTTTGACCTCTTCATAGGTACCATACCTGATCTCGGTAGCATGCCTTGGAAGTGCAAGAAAGGCATCTATCTGCTGCTGCGTTATGTCAAAATCAATCTCATAACCCATAGGCAACAAAGATTGAGTTCTTGGTTCTACAACATTGACATAACAACAGTCGGTGTCCACTTCAAAACACATATTATCCTTGTATTTCTCCACTAACTAGGTGGGATTCTGTACCTGTTATGCATCTTTTCTTGAAATTTTCTAAAGTAATCATCCATTATATCATTGAAGTTATCACCTAGCTGTTTGATATAATCATTTATTTGATGGGTGATTGGTCAGTGAAACTCCTAGACAACATTACTGACTCATGGAAAGAATTTCTGAAAATAGAAACCCATGCATACTAAGAGTGACCCAAAATTTAGTGTGTTTGCCGAGTTGTTCTTCTTTGGCTTCCTTATGGTGTTGAGATTTTTGAAAAGATTTTTCAACAACACTTCGCATAGGTCAATCTTCATACCCTTTTTCACAATTTTGTATGCTAAATCAAGAGCTGCACATGGTACACTGTTTTCCCTTGCTGATTGAAAGAAACAATAACCTATGACTCTAATTACAAACTTCAGCTCTACATCTATAACTTTATTCAATTTCAAGCCTCTGCAATCAGATTCAACTCTGGTTAAAGTGATCAATTCTTTCTGTGAAATCATTTTCTGAGCTCGGGCATGGTAGAATATAGGGTATCCAGTGATTAAGTGGATGATTTCCTTGGTGATTTTGAATGGTTTCTCCTCTAACCACATAAAGTCATCATGAACTCTACTCAAAACAAATTTAACCCATTGGGGTTTGAAGACTCGCGAGTAGGTTAGGGCTTCGGTCAATCCCTTGACTTTGATATGCTCATATCTGCTATCCAGATTTCCATCGGTGCATAATTCATCATACGTGTCCTTGATCTCAATATGACCTAGTTCTTCAACACGACACTTAGTGTAGAATCTGACACCCTCAACCAATAGAACCCTATCCGGAATGAGAGAAAATGTTGTTTTATCATCGGGTTCGGATGCTACTTTGGGAGGTAAGGAATATTTCAGTGAGGGCTTCTCAGTGGTTTCAACAACATGTTTCTGAAACTTTGGAGCCATTTCAAACTTTGGATAGTTACTAATGAAACAGGCTTAGGGTTTGAAACTTTAACCAGCAAACGCTTTCCACTTAGTAAATATAAAGCAGGTATTCTCAACTAATATGATTGGTTGACTTGCTTGAAAAAATGCATTGAGATTGATGAATAAATACCTTGAAATTTGCTCGGGAGGAGTTTGATCGCCTTTGAATCGCTTAGCTCTACTTTTCTGAAAACTTGGTAAGTGTAAAATGACCATGCAAAAGGCTTTAAGTACACATTTTACTTTATCGGGCTCCATGCAGTTAGGTCAAAAAACATTAAATGCACTTGGTTCCATTAAACTAATTACCTTCCTTTTTATGCTTTTACCAACTAGACAAGCTTCCTGCATTTACCGACTTCTCTGGTACTCCAAAAAAATAGATAAAATTTCAAACTTGCTATTGCATCTTAGCTATGCAGATTTTGGAATTAAGTACATGATAAAATAGGAACTGTTAATATATAAACTTGAGAGAATGCAATCCCTTCATACCTTTACTGGTTAATTTGAAGTAGATGCACCTAACTCGATAGGTAAGGTGATTTCTTCATCTATTGACACACTTTCTTTCTTTTTCCAAAATTTTTGAAATTTGCTTCTTATCTCCTTAGTATCTCCTCTGGGTTGATCTCTACAATCTTTAGCCAAGTGTCCAACTTTGTGACAATGAAAACATGCCATTCTAGGATTTCTTCATGATCTTCGGTTGTTCATTCCAAACCTTATCATGCAGTTGACACTTATATGTCCATATCTTCCACAACATTCACACCATATCCTTGTATTGTAATCCCATGGTACTTCAGTATACTGTTGGTTAGGATCTGTGTAAGTTCGGTAGCTTCTAGCATTTGCTCGGTGTGGAGACCACATTTAGTTTTTCTGCTTAAACCAACACTTCTCGGTACTGTGACCATATCTATTGTAGTTTTTGCAAAATCCCTTGAATTTTTCCTTCTAATAATTGCTAACAAACTTTGTCCTACATTGATTAGATATGTGACCATACTTATTGCAATTGTAATAATAACCATTAGACCTAGTGACATTCGGTTGCTTACCTTTTCTGATTTGGCACATGTTGGCAGTATGTCCTTGTTTTCCACAGTAGTTGCAAATAAGCTTCTTTCCTTTGATGTTCTTCTTATTTCCAGCTTGTTTTGATGATTCTCCTCTCTCGGTGATGTGGATTCCTTTCTTGGTAGAGTCTTTTCCTTTGTAACCGAGTCCTGCAACTTTGTTGGGTCATTTTATATTCAGTTGCTCATCCAACATCTTTGATGCTTCATAACTTTTCTTCAATGTTTATTTGGATTTTTTCTCTGTTTCAAGTTCATCGGTCAATCTTGATATTTCAAGTTTCAATGTTTGATTCTCATTTTCTTTCAAATTTGCTTCATGATGTGCATAACCCAATTGATCAGATAGATTTTGTTGAATTCCAGTCATCCTTGTGATTTCATCATTCTTTTCAGACACCAATGCTTTTAGCTGTTGTTTTTCCCTTTCCATATCTCTTATGTTATCCTCAATTATTCTCAATGCATCAAGATTTTCAGTCATCTGTGTGCTGAAGTACTCATGTTCTCTTTTCATTTCTTTTAGCTGTTTATTCAGTGCTTTGTTCTTTTCTTTCAGTTCTCCAATCATTTCTTCAGTCTCTTCTGATATGTTGTTCTCAGATGATGTCTCAATTTGTTCCACCAGCTCTTGTGAGTCCTGCAAATCATCAGACAATCTTCTTCTAACTTTTAGTGATCTTTGCATTTGTCTCTGCATGTCTGCAATCACTTGATTAGCATGATCCAATTCATTTTGAAGATTCACAATTCTCCGAGATTGTTTGTAGCCTTCCATTGATAAGATCTTTCTCTTTAGGCTGTTAAACCCTTTTCCAAGAGAAAAGCTCTGATACCAATTGTTAGGTCCAATATGGAAAGCTAATGTACTGAGAGGGGAGGGGTGAATCAGTACTTCAAAACTTTTCTTTAATAATAAATTTACTGTTAAGCATAAACTGAATATTGCTAAAACATAATATAAAGCTAAAACATATAAATAACATTCATACATGTTTCACTCCATAACACATATATTTTGGTTATGCAAAAACTCTTGGTTAGAGAGAAAAACTACGGTGGGGATGGCGCCCATAACTTCACTACTGCAATACTAAAGGTTGCTTGGTTAGAGCTACATGTTTAGCTATTTCTGATAGCTTACCCTGTTAGGAGTATCAAGATCTTTAGATCTACCTTGCTAAAGGATTTTACAACACTTATACTAAATGTTGCACCTGGTTAAAGGCTTTACAATTTATAGACTTTGTTAGAGTCTTTTACCCCGTTAAAGGTTTCTCTTACAACTCAAAATAATAAATCAAAATCTTTACAAAATATCTGCAACTTCACATTTGAAATGTTATAGCAGATTCTATGTGCTCAATATGAAATTACCTTGCTCATAGCATACCTCGATAATTGATAAATCAACTCGGTAAACCCTTCTATTTACTTTGTTCCTTAACTGTTCTTTGAAATCTTTCTCAGTGACCTTTGAATATCTTATTTAGTCGTAACAGTCATAACACATTGTGCTTTCTCATGATTTTGCCTTTTAGCTTATCTATCACACATGTCTTGCTTCATGCTTTTTGATCCTCATTTCATGCTGTATAAATAGATCTCTTATGATGATGATCTGTTCATGCTTCAATCTTACAAACATGATTCATCGAATGAATAACCATACAAATTATTTCATTGGATAGATGTCCTCAAAATCATACAAAATCTTAAGGTGCAATTTCCTATGTGATAATGGTTCCCCGTTCCTCGATCTTGTAACACGTTTCCACATGTGTCCAGGTTCAATGAATCTGGTAACACGATTCACTCGGTTCATATTAACTCGGTATACCATCTTTGCTGCTCGGTAGACATAGAGCGTTACTCGGTAGACTGCTTAGTGTATAATAAACTCTGTGACTTGTTTCTTCTATAACCAACTGCTTTAGTACTTACCGACTGAGTATTTCGGTAGTATTAATCAACTAGAGTATATAGGATGACTTTGGACATAAAACTAATGACAACTTAGTAAATAGTAACAGGGAATTTGAAGATGATTGTAAATGCAAGGAATACATTAACTCTTATGTCTATAACAACTAGTGATAATAAGCATGAAGATGAAAAAATCTTTAATGATGATAAGGTGTCACAAAAAGAATAGTGTGAGGATCAGTTCCAAACAAATTCAAGCCCTTAGCCTAAAGTGGTAAAAGAGGATTTGAATGATTCATTTTCTAATGATGTTCCAGTTCAAGAGATCCAGCATGTTGATACTTTTTCTTTCACATCAGTTTATTCAGTATTGTTGCTTGTTATTCTTCTACTTAGTTCTATTTGGATGGTGGATGCAACAATACATATTGATGAGAATAGATGGGAAAGAATTGTTGATTGTATCAGCAATGGTATCTTATTTTTTATCTTGGTTGTCATGGGTCAGATGTTCAAAATTCTAGCAGCGTGGACAGATGATTTTGGGCAAGTGAGGCAACAACACCCTCACTCAAATTTTATGTAAAAAAGTAGACCTTTTGGTGGTCCAAAAGCTTCTCAATTGGGAGGAATGATCCGAGAGGATCCAAAGAAATGTGGCACCACTCAACTCTACTATGATTTCATGGCATGTTCATTCAAAAAATTGGTTTGACGATTGGAACCCCCAACCAATGTCATCCTATTCTCATGTGCTACCACCAAGTTAAGCACTTTTATCAGAATCATTTTGAGGCACCCATATTTTGTGGCATACAAACAATGGCAAATTCGATAAAAAAGGGGATCAGGTGGTTTCAAGCCCCGACCTCCCATTTCCATGGAACACTCCCAACCAATGCACCAAGCGATATTTTTGAAATGGAAATGGTACCATTAAAAGTTTCTCGTATAAGCAATGTTGGGCTATGAAAGAAGGGCTCATGTTTAGCCCGAGCGCCCAGTATTGATATCTTTATTTAAACTTTATATTAAGGTCATTTTTGGGTTGTAGAGGAAGAAATATCAGTTTTGGGAGGAATAAGAATTCTACAGAGTTGGAGAATAAGAAAACTTGAATATTTTTTTAAGTACCAAGGCATTTGTCAAATTGTAATACTCTTCAGTGTAAATGGGCTAAGAGGCAAATGAAGCCTAGCTCGTGAAGGAGATTATGTGAGTGCCTTTATGTGCATGAGGAGATTGTGAGAGAAATTTTGGTGCAGGTTAAAAGATTGGATGATGTAATAAGGTGACTAATTTTGGCGTCATCAATAAATCAGTCCTACATTGAGAAGTGGACCCGGAGACATAGCTCATATGGAGTGAACTCCATTATCAAGCTTGTGATCTCTCAACTATCTTCTAATTCTCTTTTATTTGTTTTATTTTTAGTTCATTCTTTAAGTTATTATTTAAAATTATTAAGTTGTGCGAAGATTAAGTGAACTTAGATTTTGTAATTTCAACGATTAAAAAACATAACCATGCAATTATGTTGCGATCGGGAAAAAATTGTAATTTAAATTAAGCACAATTTTATTTGTAAGCCTTAATTATAGATCAAGTGGTATCAGAGTTGTTAAAATGAAAAAATTACAAGTGGTGGATTTTAACCAGGTTGAAATTAAAGCAAGGAGAAGGTACACTTTAAGAGTTTAATCCAGAGATCAGATCGAGGCGAGTTACTCAAAGATCAACGATGGCATAATTGGAAGAAGGAAAATGTGTTAATCCCGAACTCTTTGAGAATGAAGAACAGTTTTGTAAAGAATTCCTAGACATGAAGATGATGGTGGAAGATTTGTGCAAGGATGGGCGGAAGAAAAAGGAAAGAAAGGACAAAAAGAAGAAGGAAGGTGAATCCCCTTCAAAAGATGAAAAATGCAAAGGAGTAAAAGGTGGTAGTGACCATCTTGAACCTCCATCCCCATCTTCTTCGTCTTCTTCTTCTACTTCTTCCCCAAAGAAAAAACAACCTGTGCAGTCTAAGTCTAATTCACCTTTGTTAAAGCTTGGTGTTAAATTTGAATCGCCATCCTATAATGGAGAAGTCAATGCAAGGAAACTTGATAATTGGATTTAAAAAATTGAAGTTTATTGTAGGATTCAAAATTTTACCGACGATACTTCAAAGATCCAACTAGCCACTCTTCGTCTGGGAGGCACAACCTTAATCAGGTGGGAGAGAAGAACTTAGGAAGATCTTAGCCGATATGGTAAAATAATTTCTTCTTGGTTTAAGTTTACAACTGCACTTAAGAAACAATTTTATCCATTAGGTCAAATGCAAAAAGCAATAATGAATTGGAAATCATTAAGGCAAGAGAAAGCACTAAGTGTGCAAGAATATACACTGGAGTTTAAGAAAAGAGCTTTAATTTTGGGTATTCCTTTATACACACAATGTAATGTCCCACTAGGAAACCCTGAAGGGATAAAGCTAAAACACACAAATGGAGTGCAATATTTTTTTTTTAAAAGTTAAACACAACATAATGATACAATGAGATATCAAAGTTTAGATTACACAATGGAAGACATCAACTAACACTTAAAGGGTTTCCCAACCTGATTATTTAATTACACATTTAACTTAACTCACGCTAATTAATCCAACAAGCTGATTATCTTAATAATGAGATAATTTTTAAACAAGGATAATTTCTTTTAGTATGACAAAAATATAAATCACATGATAATGTTCATCCAATAAGATTTATTCATACCTTACGTTCAAGCTTTCATTAAAAACTTAAGCCATGCATCCACTTTATAACACACTTGAATTTCAATATAATTTAATGAGATCTTTCCATGCATATTTAATTTCCTTAACAATAACTGAATATATTCCATTATTCTAATCTACATTCTTTCATGATCCAATCTACTGCATTTAAAAGATGATTGCATACATGCATTTACAATTAATTTCATCTAATCCACTTTATACATTTTATCATAATGTCATCCACACATGCTAAAACTGAAAAAGGAAACATAAGAGAATAAGCATCACATAACACCAAATTGATATCGGAGTTCACCCCTAAAGGGCTACATCTTCGGGTCTTCTCAACTGCAAGACCCCTCTGATCATTAAATAAGTTAAGAATACATGAGGTTCACATTATTATTAATCCTATCATCAAGGTGAACATAACCAATATACAAACGACCACATCGGTCAATAAATACATAAATGATCCCTGAATAGGAAATGATCCAAATGAACATAATAGAAGCAATTTCAAAGGTCCACTAGAGCATCCACAATACTAAGTCATCGCTACCCAAGGTCTAGTAGGATATCAAGTACTCACAAGGGCATAAGCAACAAGATGAATCCACAAAAGTGCCCCTATCAAGACAACACACAACACACTAGTGAACGTAAAGGACAAGTGTCATCACACAACCTGGTATGGTTACCAAGGTAGGTCTTCATAGGTTCTGACCCCATACACTGGGTTACCCTAGCAACCTAATTCAATTCTCCAGCCCATCCAAGCCTCATGTGGACCCACACATCCTTTCGTGAAGACAAGAATGATGGTTTGCCATTTCAGGCCTTCTCACAACATGTCGAGTCTGTACTAGCACTCGTCCCATGTGTGAGGCACAATTATCTTACTTAGAGATTAACTAACAACACTCTAATGTACTATTAGGTTATCACTTATTAGACTCACTTTCGATGGGTTACCCAGTAGCCACTTTGGGTGCGACCCCCAATCGAAAGCCACTTTCCCATACGACACTAGACTATACTCAAATGAACTCGATAAACCAAGTAACACACAAGGTCAACAAACAGAGCTCAAAATGGAGGGAGCAACCATTTGGTCAAACATGACTTCATATGAGGTGCATTGACTGACGGTACTCTAACTAGAGACTTGACCAACTATGGTCAACCACAATCATCATTCGACACCCGCATAAAGGATATGACCAATTACGACACCACCACAAGGCAACAGTCAAACTCGAGACCGAGGGCTGAAATAGGTACCCCAAATCAATCCATACGATAGGGTCCTATCAAACAAAACAAGGTCTTGCCATTACTTAAGCAAAAGCGAATATAGAAATTAAACTTGCATAGGCAATAACCGGAAAAGACAATCTTCTTCCATATTGATTTAAACAAATAAAAGTCGATCAAGTTTTCTAAATGATCTAAGTTTTCAAAATACATTGATAGAAAAATCACTATTACAAGGTGAACACAATACCACAATATCAATAGCCCATTCGCCTATGCCTCCATATAGACAAATAATATAAACTAAACCATTTATTTTACTAAATGAAAATATTATTAAATCACCAATATTCCAAACAATACATTATTAAATTTCCAATATTTCCAACAATATATCGTTTAAATTTTCAAAATTTTCAATGATAAAATATTTCATCTTATTCTCAATTACTCAAATAATATATTCTTAAATAAAATATCATTTAAAATTTATCAATTAATAAATATATTTTATTTCAACAATTATCCAATAATAAATTAAAATAATATTTTATCTTTTCCAATTAAGATACTTCCTGCAAACATCTAAAAAAAGAAAATGCAAATTAAACATTAATTAATATATATATTAATTACTCATTAATTAAATATATACATTAATTAATAATTTAATAAATAAAATTTATCATTAATACTTTTTAATAAAAAAAATTAATATAAAAAAGACTTTTATTAAAATAAAATTAAAACTTTTTATATTGCAACATAAAAAAATACTTAACAAAAACTTTATTTAAAAGTTAGTTTTAAACCCACATGGGTTGGCCCACCACGTGGGTTGAGTGTTCCTCATTGTATGGGGAATAACGTTGCTTTATGGGCAGCGCTCCCCATACAATGGGGACCACACTTCCCATTGTGGTGAATGGGTTGAGCCTCGTGCTCCCCACTCACCACATTAAATAAGTTTTTATATTATAAATTTTTTTTTTGAAGAAGAAGAATTAGATACATTTAACAAAAAAAAATGCATTTCAGAACATATGAATACTCAGAAAATTTCTCAGTTTACCAGCAAACTCAATTTTTTTTTTTGAGTTTTATTATTATTTTAAAAACAAATAAAACTAAAACCTCAGCTATAAACATATATTTTTTATATATGTTTTTTTTTACCAATACTCAAAAAATATTTTGAGAACAAAATGGGATATCATCCAAATAACAAAAGACCAGCATAAACATTTTTTTATAAAATGAAAACACAAGAAAACCCCAAATATTGAGAGTGGGAAAAAAAATTTCATTCTTCCATTTCCATTTAACCAAGCACAACAGATCTCTCTCATTAAAGCATGAAGTTGAAAGCATTTATTTGGAATTTTAACAAATTTTTATTGTAAACAACGAATCTCAAGTTTATTTATTTTAATTTTAAAACAACCAGAGCAATTGTAATCTAAACTTGGAATGGAAACAAAATAAGAGGGGTTTCGATTGGAAATAAGACTACAACTGTTTCATTTTCTCCAAATAAATGATTTTTAAAAAAAAAAATTCACAAACAGATTTCTTCAAAAATCCAAAATAATTTCTTTAAAACAAAGAAACCAATGAAATAAACCAACCTGGCTCAGCAATCCTGACAAGATTGAAGAAGAGCCCAATTCTCTGGCTCAAGAAATTCCTTCTCCTCCCAAAACCCCCAAATTTTTCCATCCAAAAATAGTTTTCCAAAAAAAATCAATCTCCTCCATATTTTTCCAAAAATCTAGATTAAACGGGAGAAGTTTGACCAAAATTTTTATTTTTGAATTTAAAATATTTTATTTAAAATAATTCCTCAAAAATCATTCTTTTCCAACTATGTCAGTATATTAACTTGCTTTTCAATTTAAAAATTGATTTTCTTAAATAACTGAAATTAACCTTTCTATTTCAAAAAGCCAACAGGATTAAATTAATTCTATTTCAATTAAATTTAAATCTTTCTTTTCCAATAGCATAAATATAATAAATTTAACATTAAAATTAACCATTTAATTGAACTTGCTACCAACTTGAATTGAACAATTCAATTAACAATTAATCGCATAAAAAGGGAGCCTATTTAATTTAGTCCCCAAAATGCTAATGTGAAAACACACATTAAATCAAATTAAACATTAAGGATTAAGTTACTCAATTTAACTTCACACCAAACACAGAATCCAAGAAAACCACACAGACAGACGACCTGCTTACCCAACCAAAGGGAATACCACCGATGACTGACGATGCTCACTTGAGCACGACTATGGTTAAACGAGCATCTCCTAACTACCTAATCCAACTCTAAGGATTAAAGATGTACAATCAAACCTACAAATTTAGGCAGAGAGGAACCTCGCACCCATGCGACACTTTACTTGAAATCTCGTGCAACCAAGAGTCATACATGCATACATATATAAATTTAATGAAAGTGTTAGCCCAAGATTAATGACACGAAATAGGAAAACTAATCAAATTGCATACCAACTGGTGTGAAAACCACGTTAACAAATATGCACTAAATCAAAACATCTGACTATAATCATTATATTATGATAAACTAACCAAGGTCAAACCGAGATTAGAAACTGATTGGGGCAGGGGTACTACATGCAATAAACTTTGTTAAAGTTAATAGGTGGATTGCATGAGATTTTGAGGCATACAATACTTATGTTTAATCCAACTAACCTTGATGAAGTTATTGTGTAAACCATTCATCTTGAAACAGGCTCAAGGAATAGCCATGATAGTCTTTTCATGGAATCCAGTAAACACAAAGGGAGCAAGAAAGGGAAGGAGAAATTGCAACAGACAATTTCTGTGAAGAAAGAGGAGGAGAAGCCTTATTTCTCACACTGTAAAAGGGAAGGGCACGAAGATGCAAAATGTTGGAAATTGCATCCTGATCAGAAACCAAAATGGTTTAAGAATCAAAAGGGTAAGAAAAAGGCCACAACTATGGTGCAAGACCTTGGTTCAGAATTTGGTGACAAGTCCAAAATAAAAGTTGTGGGTATGAAAGGTGTATGTCAAAAATGTGGTATCAACCTACAAGAGGAGAAAACAATTCAAACACACACATGAAACATTGCATTAGAGGTTAGAAATCCAAACAAAGCAAGTTAAAAAGAATCTAAACTCTTTAATATCGTTCCATGCTCCTCTATCTCCAAGGATCTTCAAAATTCAAGGTGGCTCTCAGCTTGGAAGAACACTTGATTCTTTAAGATGACAACCTAAAGAACAAGATTAAAATGATTCTAAGATCTAAATGGAATGCAACCAAGATCCTAGTGATGATTTAGATATGAAACTAGATGATGATAGAATGCAAGATATTGATATGAAGCTTGAACTAGTATGAAAATGATACTAAGATGAAGCTAACATGATATATCTAAGATTAGAATGCTATCAAAATGATCTAACATGCTATTCTATCAAAGAGAGATAATATGCTTAATATTATGAGACTATAAGTTTGATGCACAAAGACTTGATTTTTTTGAAAAAGGAATGGGCTCTATTTATAGGGAAAATAGGGCAATGGATGGTCAAGATTGGATAATCTTAACAAGGGCCAAGATTGAAAGTTGGGAATCCATGTTTGCATTTGGCACCAATGAAATGGTGACAAATGTCAACATAAGATTGGTTGAGAAAAGGGGTTGGAGACATTAAATGCTTGAGAAGACCTCATGGTTATCTAGAGGGTAAGGGTCAAGCTTAAGTTAAGATTACCCATTGGATTAAGAGTTAATCCAAGGATAAACTCTTGTGCAAATGATTAAGAGATAATCATGGTCAAAGCATTAAAGGCTTGATGAGACCCTTGGGTTGGATGAAGGTTAAGTTAAGCAAAAAGTCTCTAACCATGTAAGAGGGTTGAATTAACCATTAATGGTTTGGGAGACTTTGGGGATATTAAGTGGTTGAAGATTTGAAGCCTTTAATGGTTATCAAAGACTTTAAGGGTTTGAGAAGTGACTTCCCTTTGTTTAGGGATGTGACAAAATTTAGAAGATGGGTTAGGCTAATTAGAAGCGATTAGAAGAGTCTAGAAGAAATTAGAAATAGGTTTAGGAAGGCAAGTGGGAGATGTAGGAAAATGCAAGTGGATGGAGGGATAATAGGATTTTAATTGAAATAAAGTTAATTTAATTCAATTTGGTTGCAACTTGCATTTGTAGGATTTTGCAAGTGGGGGGATTTATAAATAAATTTAGATTTATTTAAATGCAAATGAGATTTTAATTAAATGTAGATTTAATTAAAATGGGAAAGGGGTTAAATTGATATCTTTAATTAAATGTAAATTTAATTAAAATGGCTAGAGGGAGGGTATTTAGTTAAATGGCTTAGATAGAAAAAGGGTATATTAATTAAATCTTAATTTAATTAATAGGAAGAATTAAGAATAATTAAATGAATAAAATTCACTTAATTCATTGTGCAACTTTTAGGTGTCTACATTTTGCCCCTCTTTGAGTTAACGTGTGATCACATGTTGATTCAAAGAAAATCTATTGGATATGATGTCAAAATTTGATCGATATGATTTGGTGGTTATGAAAATATTGATTTGATATGAAAAGTTGATATGATGCCCCAGATTTGATGAACGATATTGATGATGCTCTAGATATGAAGAATTGATTTTCTATGAAAAGTCGATATGATGCCTCAAATTTGATGAACGATATTGATATGAAATTGATATGAAATTGATGTCGATATTTGATATGATAATGCCCCCTCGGGAGATCGTTCGTGCACACAAGGCATAAATGATCTCTCGAAAGAAGAAGAATGTTGTTTGAAAGATAGAAGAGTAGATAGTGATGGCATGCATGGGTTTGATAAGATTGATTAGATTGATTGGATTGAGATTAAGATTGATCAGATTAAGATCAAGTCTAGTTTCAGGTATGACACCTCCTGTATAAGACATGGATGATTGAGCATCTGGTTTCAGGAATGATACCACCTATATAAAATATGGATGATTGAGCATCTGGTTTCAGGAATGATACCGCCTATATAAGATAGGGATGATTGAGTGTCTGGTTTCAGGAATGATACCGCCTGTATAAGACATGAATGATCGAGTGTCTGGTTTCAGGAATGATATATCGTGTATAAGATCGATCAAAACGCCTGGTTTCAGGAACGATATATCCTGTATAAGAGCTGATCAAAACATCTGGTTTTAGGAACGATATATCATGTATAAGAGCTGACCAAAACATCTGGTTTCAGGAACGATATATCCTGTATAAGAGCTGATCAAAACATCTGGTTTCAGGAACGATATATCCTGTATAAGACATGATAGAAGATAGTTTGGAAGAATGATAGAAGATAGTTTGGAAGAATGATGAAGATAGTTTAGAAGAATGATAGAAGATAGTTTAGAAGAATGATAGAAGATATGAAAGTGAAGAAAGAGTCCATGATAGTGCGATAGATATGCATGTGGGGGATGCAATGATGAATGATGAATGATATAGATTATGTTTCGATCTGAGATTTTATGAGGATGATTTGATGCTTAGATAATAATGCTCTTGATTTTGATTATGTTGTGTATGTATGATTCATGATAAGAAAAATGTGATGATGCATTGCTTTGATTTATGAGATGTGAGATGTATCTTGAAAATGAGATGTATGATAATGATAATGATGTGAAAATAAATGAAAGATTAAAATGATATGCAACTTAATGCAAGATTAAGATGATAATGATGTGCAGCTAATGCAAAGCTTAATATACATTCTCATTCTCAATGTTGCCATCTATTGTGATCAAAGTGCCAGTGCTTCCTTTGTTTTCATCATCGAGCCTTGATTTGTTGAAAGTTGATACACGCATCATGGTATAATTGAACCATAATGACCTGAGTATAGCTTACATGGATTTTGATATTGCAAGATGACACAAGCATCGAGGTATAATTGAACCAAGATGACCTAAGTGTTGCTTGCGTAAACAGACAAGAGTTAACCTTTGTCTCATACAAATCTGAAATGTCCTCAGCGATATGCCACCTGATTGCTTCGTAGGACAAATTTGCATGATAAAAGACTTCACTCATAAATAGAAGACAAATAAAACATCACATTCCTCCCTTGCTTCTCTAGTCGTAAGACATCCTTGAGTCACTTAGGAGATATGATAAGCAAAAATTAACAACCATAAGTAAGCATGCATGCTATTTGGAATGTATTCTTGTCAATTAAAACATCTTGCAAATAGATTTTTGTTTAGTTGAAATCAGTTCAAGTTTGTGATGTTTAGCCTTCTTGCATTGTCATTTGTCATTTGTTAGTTGTTTTGATCCTTGTTGTCTTGCTACGTTTTTGGTCTAATGTTGAAAATCTTGAAGGCGAAATGCCCCAAGCGAGGTCAGGATTTTGCCCCTTGTTGTTGATACTACTTTGATATGGATATGTACACTGATCACCAAGCCATGGTGGGATATTATTTGGATAATTAATTTAGATAAATCAAGGACAGTGACTACGCTAAGTATGTCCAGGATTGATAAGCATTTTGTGAATTTTTGGTGATGCCTCAGATGGGTGGATATGATATGTACAATATGATTTGTGAAACATGTATTTCCATCAATTGATAAAGATAAGGCTAACTATAATAAAATCCAGCAGTCATATTGATCTATGTCATTGTTTTCATTTACTCGATGATTGATAGGAATGTCTGGTTTCAAAGAGTGAGTACCCCGTATAAGACCGATCTGTCTGGTTTCGAGTGTACCTATCTTTGTATAAGACATGTTGATGTTGATGTTGATAGATGGATTGATTATCAAGACTCAATGATTGATAGGAATGTCTGGTTTCAAAGAGTGAGTACCCTGTATAAGACCGATTTGTTTGGTTTCGAGTGTACCTATCCCTGTATAAGACATGTTTGATGTTGATGTTGATTTCGAGTTATGAATTGATTAACAAGTCATGTGATAAGTTTGATTGCAGACTTTGAGAGTTTTCCTGTTGTTGATCTGATTTGATGGATGGTCCATGTGTTCATACTTTGATTTTTTTTATTTTGTTGATCTTTAGTTTTTGGATATTTTGATTTTTTTGATTTTTTGGATATTTTGATTTTTTTGAGTTTTTGGATATTTTGTTTTTTTTGAGTTTTTGGATTAGAAGAAAGATGTATTTGGTTGCCCCAATGTATATCAAGACAAGGAATGGATGAATGGATGACTGAACCATTGAGGTGGAAATAGATTTGTTGTCCATAGTTTTGATCAAGATCAAGGATGAAAAAGGGGATATGGATAGAGATAGGATATAGATAGCACTGGATGATGGAAGCAATGAATAGATAGGATAGATAGATATGGATTAGAGTGAAGCAAGATTGTAGAAAGAATTGGATGATAGAAGAAATGAATAGATAGGATAAGGGATATGGATTAGAGGATATGGATGAGGTGAAACAAGATTATAGATAATGATGAAGTTAGATAGGGTAATGGATATTGGAGGAAGGATAATGGG
Source organism: Cryptomeria japonica (assembly GCF_030272615.1). Lineage (NCBI taxonomy): Eukaryota > Viridiplantae > Streptophyta > Pinopsida > Cupressales > Cupressaceae > Cryptomeria > Cryptomeria japonica. The sequence continues at coordinate 650,046,166 of NC_081411.1, forward strand.
AGATATGGTAAGAAGAATAGAATGGATGAACTTTACCCCCAAGCATAGAGGTTTCCATTTGCAAAGAGGTGATATGTAAGATTGTCACAACATTTAGCATCATCTGAATAAGTGTTCTCAAACTTTTCAAAGATAGAGACCCAACCCACACTTAGAACCTCTGGAAATTTCAACTGAACATTTCTAGAAACTAGGAAGCAGACTCAAAAGGGAAGAAGAATCCCAAACTGGATCAAGGTACTTAGTCTTTGATTACCCATGTGTGTGCAAGTGGGTTTATTCTGGCTCATATGATCATTGTAATCTTCAAAATCCAGCATGGCGAGCTACATGAGTTACCTTGACTTCAAAAGAATCCTGGATAGAGCCTCGTTGCTTGCGAGCATCCATAGCCGCGACAAGGTTATCGTTGTAATCTCACAAAAATTGCTCCATTGCCAACCAGGCGTCCATGGCCCCGATGGAGTTACTTGCATGTTCCCATAGCCAATCATTATGATATTGGATTTCATTACATTTTCCTTTTCTTGATATTCATTTTCTTGCTCATGCTTTTGATATTTCTCTTTTTTCTCTTTATTTTTCTTCCATTGGCTTGTAAGTGATGAAACTTACATGGGTCTGATAATTACAGTGGCGCTGAAGCAAGATTTTAGATTTTTCACTAGCCATGTCTTCAATTTAAGAGATCACAATGATTTAGAGCAATCAATTCATATGTTGGTACCAAGATACGATAAGTGGTTCTTTTCTGGATTGAGTGTGTATCCCAACCAAAAGAAAATGTTAAAGAGGAACAACCTTAGATTCTAAAGCATTTCATGAATAGATATCTAGGAAAAGGACTGAACATTAGATTCCAGCATGGGCAAGTATGTGACAAAATGACACAAATTCCTATTTCACAGATGAAGGATTTATGCAAAGGATTGAATGAAAGGGATGGAAGGATAGAAAAGAGGTGTTGGATAATAGATAGAATGTTTGAAGATTTTTGCAAGGATAGATAGAAATGTTTTCAGGATGAGTGTTGGTACTTGAGAAGTGATGAAGAGATGGAGGAAAATTGAATTTTGGGTTAGAAGGACCCAAAATAGATAGAGGAAATGATAGAAGAATAGTTTTGGAAAGATGTTTAGATAGAGGGTTGAAAGAATTTCAAAGATGTGCTCCTTATTGATATTTCTTATGGATCATTTGAGCTGATGGATTGGTGGATGGAGGGAGGTAAGGACCCAAGATGGATGAAAGGGATGGAGAGTTTGATTGTGGAATGAAAGGACCTAAGATAGATTTAGAAGAAGAAGAATTTGACTTTGGATTGAAAGGACCTAAGATAGATTTGGAGGATGAAGAGATTGACTTTGGAATGAAAGGACCTAAGATAGATTTGGAGGATGAAGAGATTCCTTGATCTTGATCTTGACTTGGAGTAGGATCATTTGAGTTTGTGCTTTTCTCTTGATTTTGAATTAGAATAGTGGATGAGATGGAAGGGATATCATGCTCTTGCTTAGGAGGTGGATGTTGAATGGGACTCTACTCTTGAGATGAAAGGGGATCATCATAAGATTCTTGACAGGTGGGATCTTGATCAAAAATGGGATTAGATTGGAGAGCCATGATATCTTGATCTTGATTTATGTTAGGACTCATTTCCTTTGACCGAGTTTTCTTTTTCTTGGTTTGATGATGAATGGTCATATGAATGATCAAAGTTGATGTTTTTGATAGGTTGATGTAGAGAAATTTACTCCTTTTGATAAGGGTCTTAGGACTAGGTTGTCTCTTCTTTAAATTAGTTTTGTGATGAAGACTTGTTTGTCTCAAAATATGAGGAGTGTTCATACATGAATGATCAATGCTTTCCTTTGATGTTTGGATTGAGATACTTCGTTTGGAAACTTAAGTCTACTTTTATCAAATGAAGGTTTAGATGCCCCCTCACGACAAAGTGTGTCAAATGATATGGATAAAGTCTCCCGATATGGAAACTTGATTTGATGACTTAAGTCTAAACTAGGTATGTTGTTTGATAGAATCCTTTAGATGATGGACCTTTTGATCAAGGTGATGATAATACCTAATTTTGATAGGATAAAGTCTTATCTTTAGCTAGTTTTGGATTTGACAACTTTTGTTCTAAGACTAACTTGTTTGATTTGAAAATGATTTCTCTGGTGTTTTGATTTGATTTCTTGTGATCGCATTTGATATTGGACCTGAAAGGATTCTCGAGAAGTTTGATAAAATTTTTCAAAAAGGCTTATTTTGCTCTCTGGTTTTTTGAGTTTTGACCATGCGCTAAGCCAGAGACTAGATGCGCTAAAAAAAATTCTCAACGTGCTAGAGAAAAGACTCCATGCACTACACTACCCCCTGATACGCGCTAACTAGTTTATTTTGCTTTTGTCTTGGTTCAAAAAGGTCATGCGCCAATATGGGCCACCAATGCGCTAACTGTTAAACCCTACGCGCTAAAGTCTGGCTTCCACATGCTAAGCTGATGCTTCAATGTGCTAAACTGTTTTCAAAACGTGCTACTTGAAACTGCTAGAATTGGATTTCTATGAAGCACTAATGTTAAGACTTAATGCGCTAAGGTGAAGGTTTAATGCGCTAAAAGATGGTCCCCATGCGCTAAGAAGTTGCTCTCACGCACTAAACTGCTCTGATATATTTTGACTTGGTTGTTTTTTTGTGATTTTTGGAATTCTAAACACTTGTGATTTTGATGGATGATTTCTTTTTGGATACTCAAGCTTACTAAGTCGAATAGATAAAATATTGATTACTTGGTTTGGTATTCCCCTAATCTTGTTAGATGAAATTCTTTCCTAAAGATAGTTGAAATGTTGATAACCATCTCAAAAGATGTTTTGTTGGATTTGGAAATCTTCTCCACTTTAGGATTCTTCCTTGTTTGAACTGACTTTTGAGTTTGATTGTTGGATACTTTGCAAGATATTTTAACATTTGTGACAAGAATACATAGCACACATGAAGACAATGGTCATCCTAATGCTAAACATTGAGTGTATATTCTTTTGAGGATGTGTTCAAATCTTCGATGTTATCACTGGTTTGATTTACAACAAAAGACACATCAGATAGACTCTTTATTCAAAGGTCATTGACAATATCATAGCCCACTAGTCTCGATACTCCATCAGCTCAAACAACCTTGTCACCCCCTAGAGGGCACCCATTTTTTTGCCTTTTGCTAGAAATTAACTCAAAGTGAATTGCTTCACAATTGAGTAGTTATCTTGGGAGATATATGGTGAGTAATCTTAGGGGTGGATTCTTCCCCACCCTTGCACTATGATATTGCAAATGTTTGGCAACTAACTCGGTTCAAAGTTTCTAATTCTATGGTTCGTAATCAGGCTTCCTGTTTGGCCGTCAGTGATAAATTCCCTCAGGAGGCTTCCCAACCTTTAGAACAAAGCCTTTACGTATCTCGAGGATACTAGGGGAAGGCTAATCGCTACACGCAACCGTTGAAAAGGACTTTCATCACTTTCCACATTTGATTATAGTGGGTTGGAATTCTTGGCATCAAAGTCGTTCCCCACTTAGGTCGCTCCCTTCACACTAGCCATAAACGGCTTTAAGAGTTGATTCCAACTCCTCGAGAAGGTAGGCCTGCTAAAGGATGTAAATGCTTGAAGTACAGAAAGCTGTAAGAGTGGTCTGGATTTTTGATCACCCAGTTAAGGGGAGAGCATATTCCTTCCACTTTCAAGACAAAGCAATCAAGTTTGTTCTTTTTAGCCTTTCAATTCAGTGATTTGCTAAAATCTATATGGAGATGTTGCTCCACGAAAACATGGTGTTTATTTTATCCTTTTAAGGCAATGATTTTCTGATCTATGAAAAAGAATTGGTCAACAAAGTAAATTTGATATTTTGTCAACAAAAGAAATCGATCAAAAGGGGAAGATCTTCCCTCTTTAGTTGCAAATGACTTTGGACATGTGTGATTCTTTTACTTTGCAAAAATTTGAAGTGAATCCCTTTATGCACCAAAGGATGGTGAAGTTCTTTTTAAACACCTTTGTTTGCAAAAATGAAAAATTTACTTGTTCTTTTTAAAGCTCAAAATGAACATTTTGTCTTCCTAGAAAAATCAAGAAAGATTGTTTTTGTGGTTGTTTTTATAGCCCAAATAAGGTGAGTTCAATTTTATTTAACAAGAATTAAAAAGACTTTAAATTTTAACTAACTTGAACAAGCTAGTAAAATTTAAACAATTTATAATTCTAAAAATAACACTAAACTCCTCCCTGCAATAAGATGTCAAAAATCCTGTAAAATACCCACCACAGTAGTTAGAAAAACATAGGATTTTGTGGACTTCAACAAGTCTAACTTTAAACTCGGTTATAATTTTAATTTTTTGCCTTCTATTTGTGATGCGCTACAGAAAGGATTGTACGCGCTACAATATAACCTAGATGTGCTAAAACAATGTCTCAATGCGCTACACTATTTTTTGGATGCGCTACTCTATGCATCGAAAGCGCTGCTTTGTTTTTCTCCCGCACTGAGACCTACAGGAAAATTAGTGATTTGATGCACTAATATATTAACTGCACACGCTAGATGATGGACTCCATGCGTTGAACAGTGGACTGGATGCACTATGCTGTTTACTGGATGCGCTAAACAGTGAACTGAATGTGCTAATTCATTTTTCTCGCGTGCCTGCAAAAGGAGTTAGTTTCAAAAACCGATTTGATATATGGGGTCGGTCCCCACAGTGGGTGCCAGAAATGTATGCCAAAAATGTGGTATCAACCTACAAGAGGAGAAAACAATTCAAACACACACATGAAACATTGCATTAGAGGTTAGAAATCCAAACAAAGCAAGTTAAAAAGAATCTAAACTCTTTAATATCATTCCATGCTCCTCTATCTCTAAGGATCGTCAAGATTCAAGGTGGCTCTCAGCTTGGAAGAGCACTTGATTCTTTAAGATGACAACCTAAAGAACGAGATTAAAATGATTATAAGATCTAAATGGAATGCAACCAAGATCCTAGTGATGATTTAGATATGAAACTAGATGATGATAGGATGCAAGATATTGATATGAAGCTTGAACTAGTATGAAAATGATACTAAGATGAAGCTAACATGATATATCTAAGATTAGAATGCTATCAAATTGATCTAACATGCTATTCTATCAAAGAGAGATAATATACTTAATATTATGAGACTATAAGTTTGATGCACAAAGACTTGATTTTTTTGAAGAAGGAATGGGCTCTATTTATAGCGAAAATAGGGCAATGGATGGTCAAGATTAGATAATCTTAACAAGGGCCAAGATTGAAAGTTGGGAATCCATGTTTGCATTTGGCACCAATGAAATGGTGACAAATGTCAACATAAGATTGGTTGAGAAAAGGGGTTGGAGACATTAAATGCCTGAGAAGACCTCATGGTTATCTAGAGGGTAAGGGTCAAGCTTAAGTTAAGATTACCCATTGGATTAAGAGTTAATCCAAGGATAAACTCTCGTGCAAATGATTAAGAGATAATCATGGTCAAAGCATTAAAGGCTTGATGAGACCCTTGGGTTGGATGAAGGTTAAGTTAGGCAAAAGACTTCTAACCATGTAAGAGGGTTGAATTAACCATTAATGGTTTGGGAGACTTTGGGGATATTAAGTTGTTGAAGATTTGAAGCCTTTAATGGTTATCAAAGACTTTAAGGGTTTGAGAAGTGACTTCCCTTTGTTTAGGGATGTGACAAAGTTTAGAAGATGGGTTAGGCTAATTAGAAGCGATTAGAAGAGTCTAGAAGAAATTAGAAATAGGTTTAGGAAGGCAAGTGGGAGATGCAGGAAAATGCAAGTGGATGGAGGGATAATATGATTTTAATTGAAATAAAGTTAATTTAATTCAATTTGGTTGCAACTTGCATTTGTAGGATTTTGCAAGTGGGGGGATTTATAAATAAATTTAGATTTATTTAAATGCAAATGAGATTTTAATTAAATGTAGATTTAATTAAAATGGGAAAGGGGATACATTGATATCTTTAATTAAATGTAAATTTAATTAAAATGGCTAGAGGGAGGGTATTTAGTTAAATGGCTTAGATAGAAAAAGGGTATATTAATTAAATCTTAATTTAATTAATAGGAAGAATTAAGAATAATTAAATGAATAAAATTCACTTAATTCATTGTGTAACTTTTAAGTGTGAAATCTAGAGCTTAATCTCCCTTAATTTGTGCTTTATGATTTTCTACCTTTCGTATCATATTCTTTCTAAAATTAATTCAGTTAACTCAACATTCTGGAGAGATCTTTGCATGCAACACTTATTCTCACAAATGAAAAATCTAGCTATCATTTGCTTAACACCCATATCTTAGCAACAATATCTGATTTGTCTCATACATGCCACGTCTTCACATCTCCTTTTATGTTATTGGGTCAACTTTGGTCAAACGTTCATGTGGATCACTTCTATGTTGGCATCGTGTGAAATACCCATTGTGTATTTTACCATCCCAAAAACCTACCAGCGAGATGGCAAGACTGGGCACTATCTTCCTTCTAACTTGCCCCATGAGATCATTTTCATTAATCTTCCTGTATGCGGGATAGCAGGGAACTTCATTTGCTTCACTTTTTGTTATCCCATAGGGTTAGTTTTCCACTAGTGGGGATCTTCATTTACTTCATTTTTTGTTATCCTTCAAGGTTATTTTTCCATGTCCATCTTGTTGCAGGATAGCGGGAAAGCCTATGGTGATAAAGACAACATGATATCTACACATCTTTTAGCTAGCCACCTTGGTCAACACAAACATGTTAACCTACAAAATGATGACCACACTTTGTTCTATGTCTGCGCATGTAGTGATAAACACATTGGGTTTTCCCCAACCTATTTATAGAAACTTTATCAACAAGACTCAATTTATCTCCAAGGCAACCAAGACATCTTGTCGAATTCAAATCTCTCATCAAAAAGCTTAGGCACCCTGTTGCATATAGATAATGCAATGAGATTTTTGCATTGCAACAATATATTTTATGAGCCAATCCAATTTTCTCAATGCCTTCATAGTTATATTGCCTTTGTCCCTTTATCCAATTGCAGTTCCAAATACTAACCTCATTAAATTCTTTAATTTTTAGTGGCTTTTGACCTCATTGCTTGTATACAATAAGTTCTGCTCAACTTCGACAACATGAATTAATTTTCCATTCATCAACACCACAACAACACACCTTCAACCAATCTGATCTTCCTTTAGGATATGCATCATCCAACATCTTTGTCCATCTTCATCAATACTCTTGAGCACTCACAATTGCTTAATATTGCCAATCTGAGGCAACTCCATCTCAACCAAACCTAATCTTCATCTGGGGCATTCATATTGTTGCATCCCTGTCTAGTGGATGTCTCTACATCTTCTCAACTATTGACATCAATGAAAATATAATGCCAACAATCTCCCCCTTTGGTATTGATGTCAACCATGCTCAAAACCCTCCCCCTTTGACACAATGGCAAAGGGTGGAGCAACCAACTACCAACCTCACTAAACCTCACATCTTCTCCCCCTTTGAACTTCTTCTCTCAACTAATGAAACTCTCCCTATGACAATTTGAATTGTACATATGGTTTCAATGACAACGGTATTATGATGGTATGATGAAAGAATAGGGATCCGGTCAACTACTGATGGGGGGGGGGTGAATCAATAGATAGAAAACTTGATACAATTTCACCAAACACAAAATCAACCTCTCAAAACAAATACTAAACTAACTGGTTTCAACACTGAACTTCAAATGCAATAATACTGACAAGATTAACTAGTTGACTATTATAACAAATTATAAATAAAACAACTTGAAACTTACAAAACCTTTTATCTTGCTCATTCTTATACTTGACTTGACAGTAGTTAAAATATGTTTCAGTTTGTTGTCAGTTGTCATAACATATCAAAGTGGATTTAGCAGTTAAGCAATTCAACAATAAACATAACCACAAAAACATTCACCACTTGACACAATATTTTTGACATGGAAACCCAAATGGGAAAAACCACAGTGGGGATGAATACCTAGAAGTATTCTAAACTATTCTGAAGTTTGCTCTGTTGGGAGCCTAGCCTGTTAAAGCTTTATAAAAAATCCTGTTAAGAACAGATCTTGTTAGGGACCACCTGGTTAAGGGATTGACTATAATGCCCTATTCAAAGCAATACCCTATTAGGAGTAACCTCAATGGAGGATTTATAATCCAAGCTAATGCATCACCTGGTTAGAGGATTTGAATAAATAATCTTTTTAGAGATTACCCGGTTAGGTAATTTAATTGCTGTAATTGTTAGAAAACAACAAGGGTTTGCTAGTCTGTTTGAATAGCACTAAACTTTCTTGTTCAAATCCTTTTCATGATCCTATCTACCATTACACATACTACAGATACATTATCAAGTTTGGCAACCACTCTCTCACTCTCAACTATAAGTTTTCCAATGCTCAAACAAAACAACTCATCGACCTTATAAACAAATCATCAGGTCGGTAACACATCACAAACCTAAACATCTCATAGAGATTAAAAAAAAATCGGTTCAAGTATGATCATTGGATTACATAGCAAATATCATAGAAATCAATGCACATCACTCAAAATATTCTTGACTACTCCTTGATTACTACTTCATCGAACTCTGTAACACGGTTTGCATTAGATGCAATGAACTTGCTCATTCCCAAGACAAAAACTGTTGTCTCTACGCTCCAAGAAACATTTAAAATATTCAACAATCAACATGCATACATGTCATAATATTTGGCATTCACCATTTGATCATAATCTACTTCAACTGCATCGGTTGGAGTTTGGAGATCTTCTACAGGTAGGGTTACCGATTCAACTCTTCACAACATAAGTAATACCAGTTTCCAATACAAACTCTCCTACTGGTTGCATTACCCTTTGCTAGATCCTCCTACCAGTTTGCAATACAATATTAACAACATCATTACAATATCATAACAACATCATAAGCTAACATCTTAACATCATAACTGGTTTATTGACATCAGTGACAACATAACATATCATTAATGCAATCTTCAAGCAAAATGCCAACATTTTATCACATACATTTATGATACACCTATGCATCTACAAACCTACTATCATTTTGTTGATCCTCTTTTTGAGAAATAGTCTCTCCCCTGAGAACCACATAGATAAATTGTGGATGCAAACTTCCTTTTCTTCTCTTTGGAGTGCTGAAGATTGTCATGTTTATCACACAAAGACCACTTATATCTTTTCTTCTATTTACTACACATGTGCAACACCAATTAACATTTTTCAAACTCTATTGATTGCTTTTGAAGAATATAATCTTTATGCTCCATCTATCTTAGAGTGCTCAAACCAGTACAAGGATATATATATAGTTTGAGGCTATGAGCTCCCCCTGAACTAAACACTCTACATTTTTATTTTCACTTTCTTTATGAGCATTGTCATGTGCCTTTGTTATCTTTCTTGGCATCCTTCCTTTTCCTCTACTACAAAATTTTAATAAAATTTATTTGTTGATTCCACATCTCCTACAAATTTTCTTCAATAGCCTTAATCCATTCAACACTCTTATTGGCCTATACTTTGTGCTCTTTCATTTGTTCTCATCATTACACATCATGTTGTACACATACTCTCATCTCCTCTTCTCTGTTCTTTATCTTTTTGTTTTTGGCTCCGAGTTATCTCTTTTCTACCTCCACCATCTTAATCAAATTTTTTTGCACATCTATCACATAGCATTTCATTTCTTCAAATTCACACATACATACTTCACTTTGTGTGATCTACCTTTTCTTCTCTATACTTTTCTTCTAAGAACTTCCTTAGGTCCTTTAAGTCTTGCTGCAACAATCAAACTATTTGCAATCCCTATACTTGTAAGCAAATAGCACATCATCAATTGTTTCTTACAGGTTACTGTTGCTTCCATGTGCACTATCGTTTCAACTTCAATTATATTTTGAACATCTAGTCCATCCTAATACATCCAACTCCCCTGTATTGTTGTTGTGTAATTTCTCATCATCATCCTTATGTTGTTGCATCTATCATTTCACCTGTATGTTGCACTATTCTTATCATTCAATTGATTAAGTGATTTTTATTCTTCCTTGGCGAATACAATATATTGTGGACTGTCTACAATACATTTCCACTACTTGTAGCTACACACAAACTAATCTATTTAAAACATTGCAACCACAATCAAAGATATTTTCACTATATGCCAGCAATTTGCCAAACCTTAATCTCTACCAAGGCAAACACTTCTGCAACACAACCAACTAGAAAATGTTTACAAATATTTTAAACTATCTCAATCATCAACTATAAAATATACCATCTCATCTTCTTCCTCCATGTCTTCTTGTTAGAGCTGATTTTCCTCATATTTGTAGCATCCTGTCCTTTCACTAATCCTTTTCATAATTTTGGGGTGGATGATATGATCAATATGTTGTCCCCCCTAAGGTCCTACATCTCCTTAAGCTTAAGGAGATGTCACTTGTGCATGAAATGCACAACACCTGCTCATGAACACATTCTTTCCATTCTCATTTCATTGTCTTCCCTTTCTCCTCCATATTTTATTGATCTCCCTCTGTCTTTCATTTGCAACATTTGGGACAGCATTCATCATCTTCCTTTGCTTGAATACCCTTGATTTATAAAAAATTGCAGTGTAGCCAGAGTTGTTGCAGTTGTGGCACACTGTGTTAATCCCAAATAGAGGAGTAGAAGAGTTTATGTTCAATTGATTAGTTCTCTTTCTCCAAAATATATTCTTGTGACTAGTTGATGAAACAAATGAACTTCTTGACAAATCAAAGACGCTTCTATTTTTTTTCCATGCATATCCATGTTTCTCATAAACTTTGCGAACTCTTTCATGCTGACCATAGTTGTTGTATCTTATATTTTTGCTGAAGGAATATGTGTAGGGGTTGTCATATGACTGATATGTTTTTCTTCTACATTCATGACTCTTATGCCAGCTTCATTGCAGTTATAACATACAACATTAATATCCCTTATAGTAGCAAAAGGATTTTTGTTTTCATAAATAGGAGGAGGTCTATGCATAAATCTACAATCTCAAATTTTATGTCCATAACAATAGCCATGAATTTGAGAAGCATACTAGTTGTTATTGTTGAAAGTATTTCACATTTGCCTCCTTGGAGAAACATTTCTTGGTTCTGTAAACTTCTTCCTCATATCCTTAACTCTTGTAAACCCATCATCATCCATCTTTGCCTTTCCTTTTGAATCAACATGATGAGGTTTTCTAATAGAGGCATATTTCCTCATGTTCCTAGCAACAGTAGTTGATTTTTCTTCTTTTTAGAGCTCTTGTTGATGGTGAAGGTGTGCCCATTAGTCTTTTTACTTGAAGAATAAAAGCGTATCTCTTTATTGGATGAGTCCATGTTGGTATAACATTGGATAGCTTCATATCCAATACCCATAGTGTCCTTTGAATTCTTTTGTTTGTTCAACATTTCATCTAATACTTTGGTGCTACCATCGTACTTCTTCCTTAGTTTGAGTTCATCATGGAAACTGTCAAGCTCTTTTTTCAGAGTCATCACTTCTTGTTCCATCTTCTGACACTCCTTTTATTTATCTTCCAATTTTGATTTTATTGCTTCACTCATTCTCTTGGATTCTTCTAACTAAGTCGTTGAGGTGTTGATATTCATTTTAGACTCTTCAAGTTTCTTGCTTAACTTATTTTTCTCCTTTATAGCTAACTTATTTTATTTTGAATACTCTTCCCTTATATTATCAAGTTCTTCAATAACACATATTAAATCTCCTTCAAGATCAACCTCCGCATCAACATCCTCTTCTTCTTCATCACCTCCAAATACATCTTGCATTCTAGATTAAGTTTCATTTTCACACTTAGATGTTTTCTTCTCATTTTGGACCTCGTGTGCCATGAATAAATGAGTTTCCTCTTTATTTTTGCTGGAACAACTAACAGATCTTCTTTTATCATCTTCACATTTGACTTCTCCATTATTCTTCTTCTTTTCACAGTCTAATCTAGTAGTGCTAGGCTCCTCTCCATAGATTCTCTTTAGTCTATCCCAAATGATTTTTTCTAACTTACATTTCTTAACCTTTGAAGATACTACATCTAACAACCCACTGAGAATAATCTTCTTGGCTTCAACATTGCATTCATATTCTCTTTTAGCTTCTGGTTTTGTAGGAGTGGTAGGAGATGTGTAACCATTCTTGACTGACATCCAGACATCATAACCTAAGGAAAACAAATGGGCTTCCATTCTTGAGCTCCAAATAACATAGTTGGTACCATCAAACATAGGTGTGGGGATTGACTCATATTTAACCATTGTGTTCACAAACCAAAATCTACCCAAGTTGGAGAAAGCTTTTCAAATAGGGAACCTAGGCTCTGATACCAATTATAGGAACTCAAATGGACCACTGAGAAGGGGGGGATGAATCATTGGTAACTCAAAACTTGCACTTTCTAAAGATTAAAGCTCTAATAACAATGATCAAGCAACGATGAGAAAAGACACTGAACAAATCTGCACACACACATAAAATACAAACCCACAACACAAGATATACAAGGAAAACCCAAGATGGGAAAAACCTTGGTGAGAAATGCTAGTAGAGTCTACTACTCTAATCCAGCCTCATAGTGGAAATAGTCTAATTACAAATTTTATGGGCACCAACCCAAAGGAGCACCAACCCCTGATCTGAGCACCCACTCAAATGATTATAATAATGAAGAATTACAACTACAATTTGGGCACCTTATTACAGATTATGTTATGTAACCATCGTGTTTTCCACACCTAAAACTAAAACTTCTCTTTTCAGTTAAAGGCTTTTTCTTCTGCTTTTTTATCTTTTTAGTAGCTCTCTGCACTCTAATTGTCTTTTCACCAACTCTTTTGATCTTTGCAATAACACTTTGCACTCTATCTTGTCTTTTTAGCAGCTCTTCTTATCTCTTTTCTAATCAAATCTATGCTCTCTTCTTGTCTCTTACTCTACTTCGCATGATGTGAAATACACACTGTATTTCTAACACTATTTTATTGCTTCTCTTTCATCTGCAACAACACACTCCAGTTCACCTTCAACAAAACACACATAGCATTTAGCAATTTCTACATCTAAAAAATAATTTGATCACAATCCTTTTTACTCCTTGTAATTTTACCTCCAAAATTTTTTTCCCTCTAAAGAAGAATTCATAAATTCTTATTGAGATCTAGAGATTAATCTCCCTTAATTTGTGCTTTCTAATTTTCTGTCTTTCGTATCACATTCTTTCTAAATTCATTCAGTTAACTTAGCATTCTGGAAAGATCTTTGCATGAAACACTTATTCTTGTAAATGAAAAATCTAGTTGTCATTTGCTCAACACCCATATCTTAACAACAATATCTTATTTGTCTCGTACATGCCATGTCTTTGCATCTCCTTTTATGTCATCAGGTCAACCTTGGTCAAATGTCCACATGGGTCTCTTTTATGTTGGTGTGGGGTGAAATACCCATCATGTATTTTACCATCACAAAAACTTACCCCTGGGATGGAGGGACTGGGCACCATCTTCCATCTAACTTGCCCCACAAGATTATTTTCAATCATCTTCCTGCACACGGGATAGCGGGGAACTTCATTTTCTTCACTTTTTGTTATCCCATAGGGTTATTTTTCCACGTCCATCTTGTTGCGGGATAGTGGGGAACTTCATTTGGTTCATTTTTTAAATCCCAAAGGGTTATTTTTCCACGTCCATCTTGTCACCTAATAGCATGAAAGCCTATGGTGATAAACACAACTTGATATCTACACATCTTTTAGCCACCCACCTTGGTCAACACAAACATGTTGACCTACAAAACAACAACCACACTCTGATCTCTGTTTGTGCATGTACTGATAAACACATTGGGTTAAATGCCACAACCTATTTATAGAAACTTTATCAACAAGACTCAATTTATCTCCAAGAAAACCAAGGCATCTTATCAAAATGAAATCTCTCATCAATAAACTTAGGCACCCTGTTGCATGTAGATAATATGGTGGGATTTCTATACTACAACAATACATTTTATGAGCCAATCCAATTTGCCTAATGCCTTCACAGTTCTATTTCCTTTGTCCCTTTATCCAATTGCAGTTCCAAATAGCTAACCTCATTGACTTCTTATTTTTTAGTTGCTTTTGACCTCATTGTTTGTATACAATAAGTTCTACTCAACTTCGACAACATGAATTAATTTTCCATTCATCAACACCACAACAGCACACCTTCAGCCAATCTGATCTTCCTTTTCAGCCAATCTGATCTTCCTTTAGGATATGCATCATCAAACATCTTTGTCCATCTTCATCAATAATCTTGAGCACTCACAATTGGTCAACTTTGCCAATCTAAGACAACACCATCTCAACTAAACCTGATCTTCATCTAGGGAATTCATAGTGTTGCATCTTTGTCTAGTGGATATCTTTGCATCAACTATTGACATCAATGAAAATCTAATGCCAACAATTGTGATGCTAAAACATGAATTTCCCCTACTAAGAGAAGAGGGCAACCCAAAAAAGACTTAAAATAAAGGATATTAAAATGACTGCCCAATTTTGATGGATCTGAGAAGTCTACGACACATTCATGGGTCCAAAAGTTGGACACTTGCCTTTCACTTAGCCCCATGACAAAATAAAATGCCATAAAATCTTCCATACTCCACTTGGAAGGAATAAAGTATAATTGGTGGCATCATGGACTTATTACCCAAGGCCACCAACACATAACAACTTATGATGAGTTCATCCAAAAACTTATCCAAAGGTTTGACCAAACACACCCTAAATGATACTTTAGAGAGCTTACTCAACTAAGGCAACAAGGAACCCTAGAAGAGTATGTTATGCAAAATTCCCAAAAAAATAGTTATAATACCAAAAGTATCTCAAAGTAGACTGGCCTACCTATTTGTCAAGGGATTAAAAGAAATTATTCATGGTTGGATAAGTACCCTTGATCTTATATCACTTGAGGAAATATATTCATAAAACACTAAAATTGAACATCTCACCTATAAAGGATGAATACCATACAAAGAATCAAATTTTGAGCAGCCATATCAAACTTTTTAATAATTAGGTTGAATGGAAAAAATATTTTCTCCCTTACAAATAAAACAAGGAATGCTTGAAAAAGGGATTATGTTTCAAGTAAAATAAAAAAAAGGGAACAAAGGTACATTTGCAATCAAGAAAAACATAAAAGATGATGATAAAACCTAAATTTGTGTTTTAGATGCAAGGAAGAGTGGAGATTGGAAAACATATGAAAAAAGGAGCAATATGGAAGCACTTTCCAATGAAGAAGTATGGAAAGAGGAGGAATAAAATCATAGCAAAAGGAGATGAGGCAAAGAAGAGGAAGAACATGGAATCCTAGTTACCATCTCACAAACCTCCAAACACTGACCATTCGGAATTAAAAGTATTATAAAGGGGAAAATGGTAATCACCCCCATGGATATTGGGGTATCCCACAAATTTATTGACAAGAATCTAGTTGCAAAAGAGAAATTGGAAACAAAGAATGTTTAGGGTTTTACAATAGCCCTAGTTAATGGATCTATGGCTCAATGTACCAAAACAATTCCTCAACTAGAAATCACCTTGGAAAAGTACCCCATAAAAGAGAACTTATATGTGGCAACTCTAAATGCCAATTTGATATTGGGTAGTCCTTGGGGCGCTTCATTATGGACCTCCGAAAATTGGAAATTTGCTTCCAACATAATGGACAAGAAGTCACTTTGAGAGGGTTGCACAATGGATCCCAAATAATATTATCATCCAAAAGGATGGAGAGGATATTTAGACAAAGAAAAGGAGAGTGAGCTACACAATGTATGATTCTCGACAAAACTTTCTCTCAAGGCAAGGCAATCCACATCGATATCCAACCCATTTTAAATAAACACAAAAAGGTATTTGGGGATATTCTCTTGGGACTACCCTCAAAGAGAGGATTTGAACATACAATAGAATTGGAAGAAGGGGATAAATTTGTGATCAATACCCCTTAAATATATCCCTTAAAGTTCAAAGAGGAGATTGAGAAAACCATCAAAGAACTACTTGAGATGGGTCACGTTCAACCTAGTTCTAACCCTTTCACAACTTCCACTATTCTAGTTAAGAAAATGGATGAGACTAGGAATATGTGTATAGACTATAGGGCTTTAAAAAAAACACGATAAAAAATCACTACCCCATCCCAAGAATTGATGAATTAATCAATGAACTCCACAAAGAAAAATACTTCTCCAATATTGATCTATAGTCGAGTTACCATCAAATAAAAATGAGAAAAGAAGATATCTCAAAGAAAATATTTAGGTGTCACTATGGACACTTAAAAAAATTTGCCCTACCTTTTGGATTGACCAATGCCCCAATAAAATTTCAATCATGAATGAACCATATATTTAGAAAATAACTAAGGAGGTTCCTACTAATCTTCTTCAAGAAAATCCTTATTTACAACTAGATATGGGAAGAACATCTTTAACATATTGAGGAAGTTCTAATTTTTTTGGAACAATAATCACTATATGTCAAATCATCCAAATGTAAGTTTGGGCTAGAAGAGATCATATACCTTGGTCATAAAACCAATGCACAAGGAGTGAGTGTGGACAAGTAAAAAATTAAAGCTATTAAGGAATGACCACAACCAATAACTCTAACACATCTAAGGGGCTTTGTGGGTCTATGTAGTTACTACCAATGATTTGTCAAGGGATTTGCTAAAATAATTGTCCTACTCACAAACTAACCAATAGGGGGACTTTACATTGAATGAAGTGGCTCAACAAGCTTTCGAGAAACTAAAGGAGATAAAGAGCCCGTGTCTCATCCTAGCCATTCCCGATTTTACATTACCTTTTCAAGTTAGAGTGTGATGCTTCTGGGAAATGTATTAGAGAAATCCTTAAGCAAAAAAAACATCCAATTGAATTTTAAAGCTACAAGCTCAATGAAACTAAGAGACATTACTCCATATATGATAAACAGATGTTAGCCATCATGCATGCCCTAACCAAGTTCAAACAGTATTTGGTTTGTGGGAAGTTCAATGTTAAAACCAATCATAATAGTTTGAGATTATTTATGAATCAAAATGACATAAATTAAAAACAATAGAAATGGGTAGGAAAGATTCAAGCCTACAACTTCGATATTGAATACATGAAAGAGACAAACTAAACTTGAACTCCATGACAGGCATCAAATCTAATTGGATGAATGATATTATTTTTTAATACATAAAGGATCCACAAGCTAATGATATCATGGAAGAAAATATGCCTAATGAGTAATACAAAGTAGTAGAAGAGCTTATCCTATACAAGAATAGGGTATTCCTTGTGCCAAATTAAAAAATGAAGGACAAGATCACCAAGGAATGCCAGAACAACCCCTTTAGCCGCTCATTAAAGGTACTACAAAACTTACAAACAAATAAGGGAAAAATACTCTTGAAAGGGTCTTAAGAAGGATGTCCTTAGACATGTGCAAGAATGTATAACTTCTCAAAGAAAAAATCCAAACAAAACCACCCAACAAGTCTCCTACAACCTTTATCCATTCTGAATAAAAAATGGGAATGTACTTATATGGACTTCATAATCGGCTTAACTAAAGTTCACGAAAAGGATTGTATATATATAATAATGTATCACCTCAACAAGTATGCACACTTTGTGGAAATATCTACCAATTATCAAGCTCCACAAATATCTGAGGTCTTCTTTGAGGAAATATTCAAATTACATGTACTTCTAAGTAACATTGATAGTGATAGAGACAAATAGTTCTTGAACCTATTTTCGCAAGAACTCTTCCATCTAGTAGGGACCAAAATCACACCCAAGACAAGCTATCATCCCCAAAAATGGACAAATAGATATTGTAAACAAGTGGGTCAAAGCAAACTTGAAAAACTATGCTATAGGACAAAAAAATGCATGGATCGAGTGGTTGCACCTTGGTGAGTATTGTTATATTACCATCCACCATATGTTGATCATAATGAACCCCTTTAAGGCCTTGTATGGATATGAGGCTATCTTTTTTGTAAGTTTTATACAAGAAGAAATTTGAGTACCAAGAGCCAAGGATTTCATACAACATAATATGGATATTATGAACACACTCAAGGACAATCTACACCACACACAAAATTAGCAAAAGATCTTTGTTGATTAGTACCACACAGAAATAAAATTTGAAGTTGGAGACTTGATTTTCTTATGACTACAACCATACAAGAAATCTTGAATAAATTTCAGTGGGGAAGAGAATCTAAAACCCCAATTTTATGGGCCATATAAGATCTTAGGAAAGATAGGCGAAGTAGCCTACAAATTGGAATTACTAGAAAATAGTAGAATCTATGATGTCTTTCATGTGTCTCGACATAGAAGAGTGCTAGGGAAATATATTACTGGGCATGTGTGGAACTACTGCCACTTGATGATGAAGGTAAATTAATTTTGGAACCTTAAATAGTCCTCAATATGTGGGAGAATAGAATAAGAAATAAGACTATTCCCAACTTTTTGGTCAAATGGAAAGGCCTACCTATAGAAGATGCCACTTCAAAAGGAGAAGAGATATTCAATAATCCAAATTTGAAATTGCTTGAGGACAAGAAATCTTAGGAAGATAATATTTTCATGCCCATGCAATGAGGGAGATAATGATGTTATAGAAAATAATCTTGTCTTTAATACTTGACAATTTTCTGTGAAGGGTGATTAGGCAACATGGTAATCGCCTAAGGAGCAATGATTACGATGACGATTAGATAGTCATCAACTATTATAAACAATAATGGATGGAGGTGATAGTCCTAAAAATAACTGCACAAAATTTTCATGTTTGAGTCAAAATATTGGTCATTCTGGATTTATTTTGCCCTCTGTCAAAGTTCAAGGTCTAGGGTTTAGGGTTTGTGAATTTTTGATTAAGTATTGTAAAAGAAAAACCTAAGCTTGTTATATTTTGTCATTACTTTTTTCCACTTACACCAAGGGTTGGTTACCATTGGTGGGGCTATTTTATTTCCTAAGCATTAAGTTGTGTTTGATCGGTCCCTTTATCATTTTTCCTAAGTTGCATGAAATATTTCCCTATGGTTGGTCCCTTTTAATATTTATGCCAGCGCTTATAAATTTTTCCTAAGTCTAATATTTTAATACTACTACCTGTGGATAAAGGAAGAACAAATCTAAGAGTTCGCGCTTCCCTGCAGTCAAAAGTGCAAGGAAGATAAAGACCACAGCATCACGAAATCATTCCATGTGTCCTCGGAGGAGAAGGGTGAGCCGATGGATTTGACCTTTCAAACCTTTGATGTTATCAGTTCCCAAAAGGTAAAACCCAAGTTACTAATGGTTCATCAATTTGTACATGCTTGTATTGAATGATGATGTTTTAATCCTGGTCCAAGAAGTGCTCAGGAGTTAGCGTCCATTATTAAGTGATCGCTACGGCTGGAAAGTAAATAAAGAATAGATCTAACGGTTCTCCTAATCCCACGATCAAGAGATGCAAGGATATTATGGACTGCAACATCATGAGGTGATGCCACATGTCCAAGGTGGGCCAATAAAAGTCGACAGTGGGGTCATTGAAAGTGGAGAAGTAAGTGGGGACTTGGATATGCCACATCATGGTAAGGGTGGACCCGCTTGCCACATGTGATTGTCAATTTCAGATTAACTAAAGATGATCATGAGATGTGCCATTTTCAAAGATGATTGATGGTTCAGTTTTAAACTTAATTGAAATGCAAGTTAGAGTTGTTATTTCACTCACGCGAGTAATAATGGCAGATGAGACAATGGAGTTTCATTCTAGATGATAATAAAAGCACTCTCAAAGCTATTTTAAATTCATAAAGAGATTAATAATGATTTAGAGGACATCCCCATGACTGAAGAAGATTGAGACGGTTTCTTGCAACACAAAATTATTATTCCCCTAGTGTTTACAAAGTAGTAACTTGATTAAAATACCCCTTCTTTGTTCCCTAAATAATTGAAGTGTGAATTGTGATTGTGTGGGTAATTATAGGGAAAATATCACAAATTCTTCTAGGATTCAGAATTTGATAAGAACTCGCATATTTATGTGCTTCTCTTGAGGTTTTTGTGTCGAATCCTAGTTTATTTTTCCTTTTGTGGTTAAGAGATAGAAACCTTAGTCTGGTAGAATGGCTCCCTCATGAAAAACATTTAGGGAAAACTAAATATTTGAAGAGAAATATTTTTGATGATTTTCTTGATCAATTAAAGCCCTCTACAAATGATAAGTACCAAGGGCATAAATTTATTCATCGTAAAACCCTAGGAAAAGGGTTGACTGATAAAGCATACCACTTGGCGGATGCTAGGGTACCGATGATAGGGATAGATATCTTCAATTTATGGTATGGACACAGAAATTTACATTCCCCACTCTCAAGTCCCTGGCAATATGATTCTGGTAAATTAGTAGTGTCGAGTGTGTTCATGGATGTCAACCTTCTTAAGGCTATTGCAAACAGATATGACCCTATCTCGAGGGATATAAGGGGAAATGAAGGAGAAACTCTGCTGACAATTAGAAGAGAGGAATTCCAGGAGATCTTTTACTTATATGAACCATCTGCTAACCTAGTACAAGTAGATTTAAATGTGCTAAAGGCAGAGTATTATAAAATGAAAGGTTTTGTTAGAACTAATTTTCTTCCAATGCATTTGGCTAGAGAAGGAGAGACAACGTACTACATTGGCCCTAGTTCAGAGCAACCATTCCCCATTGGTTCTTGTTCTCCTTATTTTCAAGCTACCTTTTTCTCTCTATGTCACATCTTGGGTTTCAATCCAATTATAGTTATGCAACCTAATTTCATGTATATAGCCATGCAAATTCAACATCTAGGTTAGACAATGGTTTTCAACTCCGCCCCATACCTTGAAGAGAAGATTCATGAGGGGTTGTAGGATATTAAAAATAAAGTAGTTGGCACTAAATTCTAATGGTATTCCTTGCTCATGCACATGTTCTTATATCGGAATGCGGATTACTTTGAAGGTACTATGAACCTCAAGGAGACGATTGACAATAAGGAAATTCAAGTGCAACTTTGGAGCATGGATATGTCTTGGGACAGATAGGAGGCTAGTTTTCTGAGATTTGATAACAACTTTGCTTTTAGGTTGAGACAAAGATTGACAATGAACCCACCAAGGCTCCACAAGGAGCTACATGATTTTGTAAGGCCTAAAGATAGGTTGCCACTTCTGAAGATTGAGCACAATTGGGGGGATTTCATCCCTTATCATGTTAGCATTGTTATTATAATCTATGGTTTTTTTGGTCAACCACATGTATTGCCTTTTAATGTTCCTTTAAGAATGGGTTTTGCTAAAGTAATATGGCAGATAGGGTGCATCCATGATAAGGAATTAAAGGGAAAATCCAAAGGAACAATTTTACTTGATTATACTATCATCCCATATTTTGTGATTTTGAAAGGAGGATATGAGAATTGTGACAAATTCTTTGCACCGTATCATTTAGGGGTTAACACAACTAAACATAGTGACTCGGGGAGGGTTTTATGATATTTTTAGGACAAGAATAAAAGGAGGTCTATTGTCTCATGAGCATAACTTTCCTGAGGATATAATTAGAAATGAGTTTGATTTCAGGACTCAGGATTGGAGGAAAGAGAAATAGATAGTTTTTAGGAAGTTATGGGCTACAATTCATAAAATGGATCCAAGCTATGATCCAACAAAATATTTTACTCCATTTTGTACTAAAGTCAATTTTTTTATGAACAATTTTGATGAATTGATTCTTGCATTGAAGGAGAAGAAGGCCAAAATTTAATAGGTTCATGACCGGCAAGTTGAAAGAAGAGATGTACATCATCCAACACCCATCATAGTGGAGGAATCCATTTCGATTCATCAAGAGAGGATGCAACAGTTAGGCTCAAGACCTCCTCTACCTCAAAGAACATATGGTCTGATAGAAAAGAGACACGTTTATGAGTCTTCTTAAAAGAGAGCAAGAGAAGAAGCAAGTGGTGAAGAAGAGAGC
Organism: Cryptomeria japonica; assembly: GCF_030272615.1. Taxonomy (NCBI): domain Eukaryota; kingdom Viridiplantae; phylum Streptophyta; class Pinopsida; order Cupressales; family Cupressaceae; genus Cryptomeria; species Cryptomeria japonica. Next base: position 650,068,464 of record NC_081411.1, read on the forward strand.
AACAATGATAATGGAGCAATAGTGAGGAGAAAAGGTAAAAGGATAATGAAGACAAGGCCTTCCCCAAAGGTGCAAATCAAGCCTTTTAAAGGAATCAAAATAATTGATCTTGAAGATTTAGATATAAGTCCTTCGCCACCACTCGTGCCCTTTTCACCTTTAAGGAAAGTTGAAGAAAAAGTGAAGGAAGATACGCTTCTAGTAACAAGTGCAAAGATGCAAATTGGCATTCCTCCTTTGCCCCCTAATTTGGGGTTGGACCTCACTCCTTTAGATATTGAGGGTAGATCTTTTAGGGATGCAAGGAAGGAGGAATGTGATAATTTTCTTAAGGATGATACTTATGTGAGAAGCCCGACCTTTTTGAAATTAGTGTGGAAGATGAAAATTGAAGAATTTAAGAAGAGAACTGATGAGAAAAAAGCTCAGAGGCCAGATAAGTCTGAACATGAGAATCAAGAAGAAGTTAATAGTGAGATGATTGAAGAGTTCAATAGAATCACTCCAGATGAGGGAAGGATGATTGTAAGTCAGGCTAGAGTTCTAATTTTACTAGAATTGGATATAGCAAATGCAGTGGCCTTTGATGCAATTACGAAATCAAAGGGCCAAGAATTTAGTTTAGAGGAGGAAGCAAGGTTGGCATTGAAAAGATTAGATTCCGTAGATGATGGGCATTAGAGGAAGGACCCAGAAATTCTAACATTAGTGACATAAATCCCAACTTAAGGGGAGGCCTTATTGTAAAGAGAGCATCTGACACATCAAGTGTGGAGGCTACAAAGTTGAATGTTGATGTTGCTAAATTGGCTCATGAAACTTCAAAGAGAGATGCCTTAGAAAAGGTAGAGTTAATGAGAAAATTTGACAAGATTTTCAATGATTACAGTGCAGTTCAACAGAGGTGTGTAGAGTTGCAAATGAGAGTGCAACTCCCTGAGAAAGGACTGATAAGAGTCTCCTCTTCTGCACTTATAGGGACATCAACACCATCAACATCAAGGTCATCACCTATTATCCATGAAGAAGAAGCAGTTCAACTTGACATCAATGTTTATATCCCCAATATATCATTGGTCCCATATAATGATGACAAGCCCAAAGCCACTAGATCTATTGATCCAGCTCAATCTCAGCTCTTGTAGAAGATTATTGAATTACAAAATAAGTTGAAGGAATCAGAAGATCAATCAGCCTGGCAAAAAAAGGAGATAGTTAGCTCAATGCTAACTCATTTAAATGAAAAGGTTGATAGTAGACTTAACAATATTCATGCCTTGTATTCTTTATTATTTAATGTTATTCAGAAATTTGATGATGATAAAGAGATGGGGGTTCCCTTGTTCACAAAATGGTTGCAAAGGGGAAACAAACTTATAATAATGTCAATGACTTCCAAGTATAATGCTGAGAGTCCACCTGCACTCCAACCAACTTATTTGTTGGTAAAATCAATGCAGGAGGCCCAAATTTTGCCAGAAAATATAGAAAGAAAGATAAGGTAGGTGATGAAAAAATTTAGTGAGTTGAGTGAAACTCTTTTGCCAGATCTTAAGGATGAAAATGGGATAGCCAAGCATCTACAATTTTGGAAAGAGGGGGCAGAGAGAGTCATCAGTATCCAGGTAGAGTTAATATGTGAAGAGTTGAACATGGATATGCTAGAGGATAGCATGGACAAAATAATTGCCACGGGGTCATTTTTTGAATCTTTTCAAAGAGAGGCAAATCAAGTAGCCATTAAATACACTCCATACAAAGCTAAAGATGATGAAGTCATGACTTATGAATCGCCATTTGATGAAGAGTACAATGGATTGAGTAGGATGTATCTGAATGATGAATAAGGGTTGCAAACAGTTTGATATAACTATTTTTGTCTTCTAGTGGGAGATGTCTTTTTGAATTGGAACAACATCGATGGTGATAAACTACATCATGAGTTTTAGTGAAGTGGACGCAAATTTTGATATTGGTTATAACTTTATTAGGGATGGAATATTGTTGTGACAAACTTCAAGTATGTTTAATCATCCTGATGACATGTGTCTATTGGCTTGAAGCTTGTTTACTCCCTTATTTTCTATAAAAGGGAAATTTGGGATATTAGAAAGGGTTCCAAAATCTCTGAATAGGTCTTTTTGTGTAGGTCCATTTGGCAAGATTAGGTTCCAGTTTTGAGAAGTCATGAGTAAATAGAAAAGAATTGTAATGCCATTTTACAGAGCAAAATAGAAGATAGTCATTAGTTTCAAATTTGAAAGGGGTTTCTCCTTCAAATGGAATGTATTTGATTATTTTAAAGAAGATATAGCTTTTGAATTTAATGAAAATATAATTTCAAACCTTTATTCTTCTATGTATTATTTTATCTTTTTTGAGTCAATGGGATCGAGGGTTTCATTTTATCGTTGCATTGTTATCATGTGTGTAGTTTTTCATCTCATGCTTTAATCCAAGGGGTTGATTAAAATGATTGAATGAAATTCCAGAGGGATAAAGCTTGTACTAGGATTTGATAAGTAGTTGGGGCGAGAAATTTCAAAATGAAATGATATTGTAATGCATTATCATTTAAGATTAAGTTAGCTATTAGATAAATTTCTATCAAATTTTTAATTATATTTCAAAGACTTAGAGCCCAATGGAGTAAGGCATTGGTTTATGCTAGCAAATGTCATTAGGTTATCAATTTCTTGTATGTTTCACTTATGGTTTGTCATAAATCATTATAATCAAGACATATTTCCAAGTTTTTTTATGTATGTTTGAGGTGTCCTCTTATCTCATGCTCCAGATAAGGTTGAGGATCACTAAAGAATTTTCCATTATTAAGAATTCTCCCTATTGTTGAGCCAATATAGGATATTATAAGGGTTTTTTTTAGTATAATTAGTGAATGTGACACAGAGACCACAAATTTGCTAAGGGATTACCCTCTTGGGTTTTGCAGAGCCCAAAGTGTAGAAGGATTTGTAGATCCTCATCACAGTGGGTCCAAGTCTGAAGGATGTTGATAGTTGGAAGTGGCTTTCCATAGTTATTTTGAGGAATCAACTTGGTCTTTGCCTTGTAGCAATGTAAAACCATTTTTGGGCACCAACAAAAATGGTGACTCTACTGGGGACCAAACTTTGGAAAATCTCTGGTTAGAAAAGATTGGCTTAATATATCATTGAGATTGTCTCATCCGAGTCACCAAACAAAATGGAAACTCTACTAGGGACTAATGCATAATTGCAGTGAGTCTTGTCATCCATTTGGGAAAATTGCATTGAATTTTCATAGTGTTTCTATGATTCAACGGTTGAGCCCACAGTTTGGTGTTTCCAGCTCATGATTTTATGTGTAAAAGGTGTTCTATATTTTGTGAGAAAAGACATTCTTGTTTGTGAGAAAGGTTCACAAATTTATTTCAAAGATTACCAAGTAGTGTATTATTTGGTATGCCAAAGTAATTTGGGTGGTGACTCTGAGGTCTCTTTGCCAGTGCGTATATTTTTGAATAATTCTAACATATTTTTAAAGGATTTTGTTACTATGAGTAAAGAGAAGAACACCAGAGGCTATATGAGGCTTCATCCTGAAGAGAAGTTGGAAGAGCTTCATGGAGCTTCACAAATAAATGGGACAAGAAGAGATGCAAAAAATAGCACCGCTCCCTCATCATGGAAACCTAAGAACAATAATGCAAGTAATTCACATTTAAATCTTGTTCCTGAAGTTCATATATCCTCTTCTAAAAGTTCTGAATTAGATAGTTTAGGATTTTTCAATTCCTTGTTTGATACACCTATTCAAGAAGAGGTGCAACCACATAGAAAAGAAGTTACTCAAATTCAGTATTCAGGAAATAAGGGAGTTCAGAGTAGAAGTAGAAGTCACCAAAGTGAATGCTATTGGTGTACCTCCTCCTCTGGGTCTCACATTAGATTTTTCTCATGGTTATGAGTCAATTCAAGAACAAGGTAATGTGAACTTAATTGATTTAGATGATACTTCTAGATCTGAGATAACTTTACCAGATCCTGAAGAATTTTTTGGAGACATAGACACATTGAAAAGGGAACTCCAAGAACAAATAAATTTGAGAAATAAGAGAGAAAAAGAAAAGGAATCTGAAGTCATTATAGTTGTAATAGAAAGAGATGGTCTAATATGAAAATTGGCAACACTCAAAGCATTGAATCAGTAAAATGTTAAGCCTAGTGTTGAGGGTCTTGTTCTAAGAGAGATCTTAGATAAAAAAATCTAAAAACACTACAAAAGAAAAGGCTAAGAGTAATGTAGACAACCAAAGGTTAGTAGATTCTAGTAAGCCAAGTGCTTGGATTCCTAAATTATATCTGGATAAAGGAAAACAAAAGGTATCTGGTATTAAGATAGATGATAAAAGATCTTCAACTATCCCAGACCTGAGTCAAGAATTATCCCAAGTTGACATTGAGCTAGAAAGAGCTAGGATAGAAAATGAAACTCATGCAAAAGAGTTGAAGAGAATTGAGATAAAAGCTTCAAGTGTAGAAATGAAGAGAAAGATTGATTTCCTTAGGTTGTCAACATTGAATAGTGTTTCATTTGTTGTCGGTCCATCTAAAACTCAGGCTATTTTTGGTATGGTTTCTATAACAACACCAAATGTTAGTATAAATACTCCTACCCAGAATGTTTAGAATACCCAAAATATTGGGGTTGCAATTATTGGGCAGGGAAGTCAAGTGGCTACTCAAAGCATTAGTCAGCCCCAACTTTCTAAAGATTTTAATACTACTGATGGGGTTAACACTAGAACAAATGCTATTGCAACTAATACCACAACAAATGTTGTAGGACAAGTTGTTGTTGGAAAATTTCAAAGAAGACATATTCATCTATAAAGATATAGGTAGTTGCATTTTGATGGGATCCTGGGATATCCTAATGCAATCCCAAATGACTTAAGGGATAATTTTAGTAAGTTTACAGGGAATAATGATATTACTAGTGAGGAACATCTGAGGGTATTTAGTAATAAGCTAAATGACTATGAAGTGGAGCATGAGGATGTTGTCATGAAACTATTTATGCAATCTCTAAAAGAGGATGATAGGGATTGGTACAGAGGGTTGCCAACTCCAAGTATCATCTCCTAGGAAGAATTTGAGAGGTGTTTCAAAGAGCAGTATGGTGATAAAAGAAATGCTAGATTCATGTTAAATGAGTTCAATAACATCAAGAAGTCATTAAATGAGGATGTGGCTGATTTTAATATCAGGTTTCAAAAGGTCATGCATAAGCTATTTCAAGTTTTAAGGTTGGATGATAATGTTTGTCTGACAACATATATGAATGCATTTGATGCAAAAATGGCATACATCCTTAGAGATAAAGATCCTCAAACTCTTAGAGATGCTTTTAGGATAGCTATTAATGTTGAAGGGAATAGAAGAGATTCAGGTAAGCTTGGAAGAAGAGAGGACTCTAGATTCTTTAAAAATGAAAAGGATAAAGTTGAGAAGTCTTTAGGGTCAAAACCTAAACAGGAAGACAAATGGGACAAGGTACTTAATACCTTGAAAGATCTTAAATTAACTATGGAAAAGAATGATAAAGGTACTGTACCAGAAAAGCCACAGTTTAATAAATTTAATAGACCACCAAGATTGCAGGATTATCCTTAGAACACAAATTGGAAGGATGGAAAACCAATTCAGCAACAAAAGAATAAGCAGGAGAATCAAACTCTTGATCCATTGCAAAAAAACACAGTGAATGTTGTTGAGGATACACCTTGGTGTGTTGCTTGTCAATCACCCCACTCACCGAAATATTGTGTTGCTACACAATTTATTTCTATCAAAGATGAGTTACATGAAAAAGGAGAAGGAACCTTTGAGGATGATAATGTTGACTATCTCATGACTACTTCTTACCTTGGAGGGACAAAATATTTTTCTGATATCGAGACTCAGGATCTAGATATAGATCGCTAGAGGCAGAGAACAAAATCATACCATCAACAAGTTTTTTCTGATGATGAGTTATGTGTTGATGATCGAATGTGTAATGTTGAACAAGGATAGAGTTTTGTATCCTTGAGAAGACCTTCAAATGAAAAGATTTCCTAAATAACAACTGCCATGATAGCTCAGGTTAAAAGTAATTATCAGTTGAGAAATAGAATAATTGGTGAAGATCAGGGCAAGTCTTCTAGTTTATTTATCAAAGAATTTAAAAATAAAGGCAAGGAGTTCAAGGAGGATAAGTCAGGGAAAGATGCAATCAAAGTTAAGGAGGTCAAGAAAAGGGAGTGGGATAAGAAAGCTGAGAATGTAAAGCCCAGTGAGGAAACTATTTCACTCAAAATGAAGACAAAGATAGTTGAAAGGTCTATTGTACCTGTTGGAAATGACATGAAGCATAAATATAATGTTGGAGGCAACAAACCAAAGAAATGTGAAGAATGATCAGGTATGTCTCTTGAATTGTCAGATTACACACCTGTTGATATGCTTCAGTTGCTTTCTCAGATTACAGTTAAAGTTCCTTTACAAGAAACACTAAGAATTGAGGAGCATAGAGAGAAATCCATGGCCTGTGTTAGGGGTGTTTCTTTTTCTGATAAGATTGAACATCATAATGTTTCTCAAAATGTAAAGGAACAAGTAAATAAGATTGAAACTAAAGATAAAGAGATAGATGGAATGGTTTCTCAGATTATCCAAATTTATCTTGAAGACACAGTAGATGAGAGCCTTGAAAATGTGGACCCTTTCTTTCTAAGTGTTAACATTAATGGAGGAGTCCTACAAAAATGTATGATTGATTCTGGGGCTTCAAACAATGTCATGCCAGTGATAATAATGCAATCCATGGGTTTAAAAGTAGATACTCCTAAGGGAAAATGTTGTGCTATGGATTCAAGAGAAGTGCCAACGATAGTTACTACAAGGGCATTTCCTTATAAACTTGTTGCCTTCCCTGAGAAGGATTTAACCATGAGTGTCCTAGTTGTGGAGATCCAACAACATTGCATGATGTTGTTGTCAAGAAAGTGGAGTGCCTCTATGGGTGGAAGTTTGTAGTGCGACTTATCTTATGCTACCTTTTGTATTGATGGTAGAAATATAAAGGTTGAAAGAGAATCCAAGGTACCATATATGATGGTACATGTAGAAAACTCTAATGATAACATGACTTGTTTTGTGGACACATAAATCAATGCATTCAGAGTTGAGGATTCTCCACAAAAGGAAAAAGAACAACCTGCACTATCGGATGAGAAAGTAGAGAAATCATTAGATGATAATTTATTGACAATGTATTTTGATGAAGCCAATTCTAAGGAAGGCTCGGGTGCAGGTGTATTATTCATATCACCCCATGGATAAACTTTTAATTTTTCTTTTACTATGTCCTTTGCATGCACAAATAATGTGGCAAACTATGAAGCAATGTTACTAGGGTTGAGATTAGCTGAATTAGTCATCAGAGATTCTGAATTAGTCATATCCCAAATTAGAGCTAAGTATGCATAAAAAATTAAAAGGTTGAAGCAATATAGAAATGCTCTATGGGATCAGATTGAGAATTTTGATGCATTTGGTATTGACTGGAAGGAAAGAAGCCATAACAAAATGGCAGATTTGCTGACAAATATAGCTTTAAGGTTAGAGGATATCACTTTTGTTGGAATCTCGAATGTTGATGTTCAAATGATGCCTTCAGTCCCTGACAACATTGAAAGCTAGTAGATTTTCAATGATGATTATGATATCTTAAAGTTTCTACATTTTGTAGGTGAATATGAAAATCGGGAGATTGATTTTAGTAACTTTGTACAAACATTGGATGATAAAGAAACAATCTTTGGGAAGGAGGTGATTCAATTGAAGACAAACAAAATTCCCAAACGTTTGGTTGTCCTAGAAAGGGTGTTTGATAGTGAGGATAAGGACAAGGTTGCTACCACTGTCCTGCACCTTGAGGATTTAGAGGAATTTAAACTTGAGATAGAAGGAGCCCCAAGGAAGGTGTATATTGGAAAGAAGATGTCACCCAAGGTAAGGAAAATGTTCATTGATTTGTTGAGGAAATATAAGCATGTCTTTTCTTGGTCATATGATGACCCAAAGGCTTATAGGGAAGATTTATTTCAACATGAAATTCATTTGAAGGAAAATGCTAATCCTTTTAGATAGAAGTAGAGACCTATTAATCCAACCTTAGCACCTAAAATGCAAGAAGAGCTTGTCAAGTTAAGGGATGTTGGGATTATAAAACCTATCAGACATTCATCATGGGTGTCAAAATTGGTACTTGTGAGGAAAAAGAATGGAGATATCAGATTGTGTGTTGATTTTAGGAACTTGAATATATCTTCATTAAAAGACAACTATCCATTGCCCAATATGCAAGCAATGCTACAAAGGGTGATAGGATGTGAGCTTTATTCTATGATGGATGAATTTTTAGGGTATAACCAAGTAATGATCAAAGCAACAGAGCAATACAAGACAACATTCACTATGTTTTGGGGAACTTATATTTATGTGAGAATGCCTTTTGGTTTAACAAATGTAGGAGCAACATTTCAAAGAGAACTGGATGTTGCATTTTTTGACACTATAAATGTGTTCTTAGCTATATTTCCAGATGATTTAACAACTTATTCCAAGAAGGAAAGTGATCACTGTGGTCACCTTGAAAAAATCTTTAACAAGGCTGTTGAATAGGGAATATCTTAAACCCGGACAAATTTTCTTTTGGGGTTACTGAGGGTAAGTTTTTGGGTCACATTGTTTCAAAATATGGTGTAAGGATTGACTTGGAGAGGGTAGTAAAAATTGACAAGGTCCCTGAGCCCAAAACAATGAAAGGTATCCAATCATTCTTTGGGCAGATTAATTTTCTGAGAAGGTTTGTCACAAATTTTGTTGAAATTAGTAGGCCTATATCTAAGATGTTGAAAAAAGGTGCAAAGATAGAATGGGAGGAAGAGCCAACCAAGGCATTCTTGGAGATCAATCAGGATATTAAGAATGCACCTATTCTGAAGACACCTGATTATGGAAAACCCATGCAAATTTTCTCATTTGCATCTTTTCATACTATTGTTGTTGTCTTACTACAAAAGAACTCAGAGGATTTTGAAAAACCTATAGCACTTTTTAGTAAGTACTTGCAAGCTGCAGAGATGGAGTATAATTTGAATGAGAAGTAGGCCTATGCACTAGTAAAGGCATTTAAAGCTTTTAGGAGTTAGCTGATGGGAGTAGCAGTGGTTGCATATATGCCTAGTGCTACAATCAACAACATTTTCACACAACAAGAAGTGTCTAGAAGAAGATGTAGATGGATCAACATGATCCAAGAATTCAATATTGATATCCAAATCACTAAGTTAGTGAGAGGACAAGGATTGGCTAATGGCTCAGAGTAATTTGGATGCCAATCAAATAAATATTGTAGAAGAAGAACACAAATCTTATATATGTGACATGGATGGTTGTGAATGGTATGATGATATCATATACTATTTGCAGAGGATGAAATATTCTGAAGGCATGAGCGATAATAAAAGGAGGACATTAAAATTACATGCTATAAAGTATGCCATAGTTAATGGGAAACTTTGGTGGACAAATAGCGATGGTGTCATGCTAAAATGTGTTGATAAGAACCAGGCTCAAAAATTGTTAACAAAAATGCATAGTGGAGTTCGTGGAGGGCATTACATGGCCAAAACAACTACACACATGGTATTAAGGGTGGGGTTTTGGTGGCCAACAATTTTCAAGGATGCACATCAATTAGTCAAAAGAATGTGATCAATGCCAAAGGTTTTTGGGAAAAAATTTTTTTTTAGGGAATCTGCCATTAAGACCTGTAAATGTGCAGGCCCCATTCTAGCAATGGGGTATAGATTTTATTGGAGAGATAGCATGTAAATCTAGTAGTGGTCATTCTTGGATTTTGGTGGCCACTGATAATTTCACTAAGTGGGTTGAATTCATACCTAGTAGAAAATCAACAAGTAAGGTGGTAATTGATTGTCTCGCAAATAATATATTGACTAGATTTGGATGTCCGGAGAGAATAGTTTTTGATAATGCCATGAGTTTTAGGTTAGAGGAATATGAAAACTTTTGTAACAAATATGGTATCCAAATCTCATACTCATCACCTGACCACCCACAAGGAAATGGGCAAGCTGAATCAAGCAATAAGAGATTGATGAATATTATCAAAAGAATCCTAGAGAAAAACAAGAAGGCTTGGGATTCAAAGCTAAGATTAGCAATTTGGGTAGACAGGGTAACAGTTCAGAAAGGAATTGGATGTGCACCTTTTGATTTGGTGTATGGTATGCATGCAAGGTTACCCCAAAACAACTTGATGGAAATGTATAAGTTTGTTCAAATTTATGTTAGTGATATAGACGATGATATGTAGTTGAGGATTGAAGCTTTAATGGAACTAGATGAAACTAGAAGAGAAGCCAATACTAAAAATGCAAAATTACAGATGTGGGTTAAAAACTTGTATGACAAAAGAACAACTGCAAGAAATTTTCAAATTAATGATTTTGTTCTGATGTGGAATGATAGATTAGAAGACAAGGGAAAACACGACAAGTTTGATACCATTTGGCTAGGCCCATATCTAATCCAAAGCAAGTGAGGAGAAGATTCCTATTTTCTCCAAGATATAAATGGTGATACTCTTGAATTGTATGTTCATGGACAATTCTTGAAGCTCTACTTTTCTTAAAGTAGTTATTATCCATGAGCATTAGTTAGGTTTTGTATATATGTAGTGTAGTTTCCTTTCTGTTGAAGTTGCCCTGTCTAGGTAACTTATTTTTGGTTTTCTCTGCAAGTGGTATGCTTCACCAAAGATTCTGGAATTCTCACATGATTCTAGAGTAATGATCATCCCCAACTAGAGCCACTGATAGTGCTAAAAATGATTGCACAAAATTTTCATGTTTGAGTCAAAATATTGGTCATTCTAAACTTATTTTGCCCTCTATCAAAGTTCAAGGTCTAGGGTTTAGGGTTTGTGAATTTCCGATTAAGTCTTGTAAAAGAAAAACCCTAAGCTTTTTATATTTCATCATTACCTTTTTCCACTTAATCCAAGGGTCGGTTACCATTGGCAAGGCCATTGTATTTCCTAAGCATTAAGTTGTGTTTGTCCGGTCCCTTTATGGTTTTTCCTAAGTTGCACGAAAGATTTCCCTATGGTTGGTCCCTTTTAATATTCATGCCAGTGCTTATTAATTTTTCCTAAGTCTAATATTTTAATACTTCGGCCTATGGATAAAGGCATAGCAGATTTGATGGTCTGCACTTCCTCGCGGTTGAAGGTGCAAGGGAGATAAAGACCGCAAAATCATGAGATGATGCCACGTGTCCTTGGAAAAGAAGGGTGAGTCGACATATTTGACCTTTCAAACCTTTGATCTTATCAATTCCCAATAGATAAAACAAAATTTGCTAATGGTTCATCAATTTGCATGTGCTTGTATTGAACGATGATGATTTAATCTTGGTCCGAGAAGTGATCGGGAGTTAGTGACCATTGTTAAGTGGTTGTTGCGTCTGGAAAGTAAATAGAGAACATATCAAATGGTTCTCATAACCTTGCAATCAAGAGATGCGAGGAGATTATGGACCATGACATCACGAAATGATTCCACGTGTCCAAGGTGGGCCAAGAAAAGATGACGGTGGGGTCACTACAAGTGGATAAGGGTGGACCCACTTGCCACATGTGATGGTTAATTTCAGATTGACTAAAGATGATTGTGTGATGTGCCATTTTGAAATATGATTGACAATTCAATTTTAAACTTATTTCAAATGCAAGTTAGAGTCGTTATTTCATTCGCATGAGTAATAATGGCAGGTGAGATAACAACGTTTCATTCCAAACAATAATAAAAGCACTCTCAAAGCTATTTTCGATTCATAAAGAGATTCATAGTGATTTAGAGGACATCCTTGCGGTTGAAGAAGATTGAGACGGTTTCTTGCAGCACATAATTGTTATTCCCCTAGTGTTTACGAAATAGTAAGTTGATTAAAATACCCTTTCTTTGTTCCCTAAATAATTGAAGTGTGAATTATGTGGGTAATTATAGGGAAAATATCACAAATTGTTCTAGGATTTAGAATTTGATAAGAACTCGCATATTTTTGTGCTTCTCTTGAGGTTTTTGTGTTGAATCCTAGTTTATTTTTCCTTTTGTGGTTAAGAGATAGAAACCCTAGTCTAGTAGAATGGCTCCCTCATGAAAACATTTAGGGCAAACTGAATATTTGAAGAGAAATATTTTTGATGATTTTCTCAATCAATAAAAGCCCTTGACAAATTATAACTACCAAGGGCATAAATTTATTCATGGTAAAACCCTAGGAGAAGGGTTGACTGATCAAGCATACCACTTGGCGGAAGCTAGGGTACCGATGACTGTGATAGATATGTTCAAGTTATGGTATGGACAAATAAATTTACATTCCGCACTCTCAAGTCCCTAGAAATATGATTCGGGTAAATTAGCGGTGCTGAGTGTGCTCATGGATGTTGACCTTCTTAAGGCTGTTGCAAATAGATATGACCCTATCTTGAGGGTTATAAGGGGAAATGAAGGAGAAACTCTATTGACAATCAAAACAAAGGAATTCCAGGAGATTTTTTACTTATATGAACCATCTGCTAACCTGGTACAAGTAGATTTAAATGAGTTAAAGACAAAGTACTATAAAATGAAAGATTTCATTAGAATTAATTCTCTTCCAATACATTTGGCTAGAGTAGGAGAGACAACGTACTACATTGGCCCTAGTTAAGAGGAGCCATTCCCCATTGGTGCTTTTACTCCTTATTTTCTGGCTACCTTTTTCTCTCTATGTTAGATCTTGGGTTTCAATCCAATTATAGTTATGCCACTTGATTTCATGTATATAGCCATGAAAATTCAACATCTAGATTATACAGTGGTTTTTGACTTTTCCCCATACCTTGAAGACAAGATTCATGAGAGGTTGCAGGATATTAAAAATAAAGTGGTTGGAAAAATTCTACTGGTATGCCTTGCTCATGCACATGTTCTTACATCAGAATGCATATTACTTTGAAGGTACTATGAACCTCAAGAGGACAATTGAAAATAAGGAAATTGCAGTTCAACTTTGGTGCATAGATATGTCTTGAGATAGACAAGAGGCTAGTTTTGTGAGATTTGATAACAACTTTGCTTCTAGGTTGAGACAAAGATTGGCAATAAACCCACCAAGGATCCCCAAGGAGCTGCATGATTTTGTAAGGCCTAAAGAGAGGTTGCCACTTTTGAAGATTGAGCACAATTGGGGGGATTTCATATTAGCATTGTTATTAGAATCTATGGTTTTTCTGGTCAGCCACATGTATTGTCTTTTAATGCTCCTTTGAGTATGGGTTTTGTTGAAGTAATGTGGTAGATAGGGTGCATCCATGATAAGGAATTAAAGGGAAAAGGAAAAGGAACATTTTTCCCTGATTATACTATCATCCCATATTTTGTACTGATTTTGAAAGGAGGATATGAGCATTTTGACAAATTCTTCACACCATATCATTTAGGGATTAGCACAACTCGACACAGTGACCTCGGGGGGTGGGGGTGGGGGTGGGGGTTTACAACATTTTTAGGAAAAGAATAAAAGGAGGTATATTGCCTCATGAGCACAACTTCCCTGAGGATATAATTAGAAATGAGTTTGATTTCATGACATAGGATTTGAGGAAAGAGAAATGGATGGTTTTTAGGAATTATGGGCTACAATTCATAAAATGGATCCAAGCTATGATCCAACAAAACATTTTACTCCATTTTGTGCTAAAGTCGATTTTGTTATGAACATTTTTGATGAATTGATTCTTGCATTGAAGGAGAAGAAGGCCAAACTTGGAGAGGTTCATGACCGACTAGTTGAAAGAAGAGATGTACATCATCCAACACCCATCATAGTGGAGGAATCAGTTTTGATTCATCAAGAGAGGATGTAATAGTCAGGTTCATGACCTCCTCTACCTCAAAGAATAGATGGACTGATATAAAAGAGACCTGTTTATGAGTCTTCTCAAAAGAGAGAAAGAGAAGAAACAAGTGGTGAAGAAGAGAGCAACAACCACAATGGAGGATTAGTGAGGAGAAAATGTAAATGGATAATGAAGACAAAGCCTTCCCCAAAGGTGAAAATCAAGCCTTTTAAAGGAGTCAAAATCTTTGATCTTGAAGATTTAGATAGAAGTCCTTAGCCACAACCTATGCCCTTTTCACCTTTAAGGTAGGTTGAAGAAAAAATGGAGGAAGATACGCTTGTAGAAACAAGTGCAAAGATGCAAATTGGTATTCCCCTTTTGCCCCCTAATTTGGACTTGGACATCACTCCTTTAGATATTCAAGGTAGAGATTTTAGGGATGCAAGGAAGGAGGCATTTGATAAGTTTCTTGATGATGATACTTTTGTGAGAAGCCTGACCTTTTTGAAATTAGTGTGGAAGATGAAAATTGAAGAATTTAAGAAGAGAACTCACAAGAGAAAAGATCAAAGGCCAGATGAGTCTGAACATGAGAATCAGGAAGAAGTTAAGAGTGAGATGATGGAAGAGTTCAAGAGAATCACTGCAGATGAGGGCAGGATGATTGTAAGTCGGGCTCGAGTTCTAATTTTACCAAAATTGGATATAGCAGATGCAGTGGCCTTTGATGCAATTAGGAAATCAAAGGGCTAGCAATTTAATTTAGAGGAGGAAGTAAGGTTGACATTGAAAGGATCAGATTTTGTAGATGATTATGCAACCTTGGTAATATGGGCATTAGAGGAAGGACCTAGAAAGCCTAACATTAGTGACATAAATCCCAACTTAAGGGGAGTCCTTATTGTAAACAGAGCATCTGACACATCAAGTGTGGAGGCTAAAAAGTTGAATGTTGATGTTGCTAAATTGGCTCATGAAACTTCAAAGAGAGGAGACTTGGAAAAGGCAGAGTTAATGAGAAAATTTGACAAGATTTTCAATGCTTACAATGCAGTTCAACAGAGGTCTGTAGAGTTACAAACGAGAGTGCAACTCCTTGAGCAAGGATAGATAAGAGTCTCATCTTCTGCACTTACAGGGACATCAGCGGCATCAACATCGAAGTCATCACCTGTTATCCACAAAGAAGAAGTAGTTGAACCTGACATCAATGTTGATATCCCCAATATATCATTGGTCCCATATGATGATGATGTGACCAAAGCCACTAGATATACTGATCCAACTCAATCTTAGCTCTTGGAGAAGATTATTGAATTAGAAAATAAGTTGAAGGAATTAGAAGATCAATCAGCTTGGCAACAAAAGGAGATAGTTAGCTTAGTGCTAACTCATTTAAATGAAAAGGTTGATAGTAGACTTAACAACATTCATGCCTTGTATTCTTTATTATTTAATTCTATTGAAAAATTTGATGATGATAAAGAGATGGTGGTTCCCTTGTTCACAAAATGGTTGCAAAGGGGAAACGAACTTAGAATAATGTCTATGACTTCCAAGTATCATGCTGAGATGCCACTTGCACTCCAACCAACTTATTTGTTGGTAAAATCAATGCAGGAGGCCCAAATTTTGCCAGAAAATATAGAAAGAAAGATAAGGGAGTTGATGAGAAATTTCAGTGAGTTGAGTGAAACTCTTTTGTCAGATATTGAGAATGAAAATGGGGCAGTCAAGCATCTACAATTTTGGAAAGAGGAGGCAGAGAGAGTCATCAGTACCCAGGTAGAGTTAATATGTGAAGGGTTGAACATGGATATGTTGGAGGATAGCATGGACAAAATAATTGCCACGGGGTCATTTTTTGAATCTTTTGAAAGAGAGGCAAATCAAGTAGTCATTAAATACATTCCATACAAAGCTAAAGATGATGAAGTCATGAGTAATGAATGGCCATCTAATGAAGACTACAATGGATTAAGTAGGATGTATCTGAATGATGAATAAGGGTTGTAAACAATTTGATATAACTATTTTTGTCTTGGAGTGGCGGATATCTTTTTGCACCAGAACAATAGCGATGGTGATAAAATATATCATGAGTTTTAGAGAATTGGCCACAGATTTTGATATTGGTTATAACTTTATTAGGGATGGAATATTGTTGTAACAAACTTCAGGTATGTTTAATCATCTTGATGATATGTGTCTATTGGCTTGAAGCTTTTTTTCTCCCTTGTTTTCTATAAAAGAGAAATCATGGCCATTAGAAAGGGTTCCAAAATCTCTGAATAGGGTCTTTTTGTGTAGGTCTAGTCGGCAAGTTTAGGTTCCCATTTTGAGAAGTCATTAGTAAATAGTAGATAATTGTAATGTCATTTTGTAGAGAAAAATAGAAGATAGTCATTAGTTTAAAATTTCAAAGGGGTTTCTCCTGTAAATGGAATGTATTTGATTATTTGATAGAAGATAGCTTTTGAAGTTAATACAAATATAATTTCAAACCTTTATTCTCCTATGTATGATTTTATCTTTTTTGATTCAATGGGATCAAGGGTTTCATTTGCTCGTTGCATTGTTATGATGTATGTAGTTTTTCATCTCACACTTTAATCCAAGGGGTTGATTAAAATGCTTGAATGAAATTATAAAGGGATAGAGATTTTACTAGGATTCAATAAGTAGTTTAGGTGAGAAATTGAAAAATGAAATGATATTCTAATGCATTATCATTTAAGATTAAGTCAGCTATTAGATAAATTTCTATCAAGTTTTCAGTGATATTTCAGAGACTCGGAGCCCAATGGAGTAAGGAACTAGTTTATGCTAGAAAATGTCATTAGGTTATCAATTTCTTGTCTGTTTCACTTATAGTTTGTCATAAATCATTATAATCAAGACACATTTCCAAGTTTTTTATGTATGTCTAAGGTGTCCTATTATCTCATGCTCTAGATAAGGTTGAGGATCATGAAATAATTTGTCATTCTTAAGCATTCTCCCTGTTGTTGAGCCACTATATGAGATTATCTGCTTTTTTTTAGCATAATTCGTGAATGTGGCATAAAGATCACAAATTTACTAAGGGATTACCCTCCTGGGTCCTACAAAGCCCAAAGTGTAGAAGGATTTGCATATCCTTGTCGTAGTTGGTTCAAGTCTGAAGGATATTGATAGTTGGAAGTAGCTTTCCATAGGTATTTTGAGGAATCAACTTGGTCTCTTCCTTGTAGCAGTGTAACCCGTTTATGGGCACCAAAAAGAGGAAATATAAAAAGGGCGATTAAGAGGGATAATAATTGGTTATGAAAAGATACTACAACGTTTAGTTATGAATAGACATGTGTTCTTGGCTATGAGGGTAGCAAATTCCCAAGGGACGTCTATCTTCATGAATTCATTGAAGTATATAAGGAAGAGGATCCAATTGGACAAGGCATGAAGTGATTAGCATTGAAAAGTAGAAGAAGAGCAATAAATCAAGAAGAAACAAGTAGCTTCAAATTTAATAATAATAATTGGTAGGTTCACATATATTTACAAATATTGGGTATGATGCATGAGACATAGATTATTATCTTACCAATTCGTTATCTTGTCTTCCATGTAAGAAGGAATGTTATTAAAATATTATTGTTAATATATATTTATATACTTATATCCTTGCTACTATTACATTAGGCATAATAAATTATAGTGTAGATTCCTGATACCTCATTCAACCAACCATCTCATTATGCAAGGTATAATAGAAAACATAGATGCAAGTATAACAAGGTTCCATTCAAGTAGAGCAACCTCTAGTGGGGCTAGGAGGTTGAATGACAAGTAAAATTTTGTTCTCTTGGTCTTGATGGAAAAGAATAAGCTCGATGCACCTTATATGATGTTCTAGAGGACCCCATAATGAGCATAGGTTCTAGAGGAAGTGTTACTAAGTCCCACATGCACATTATGTAATGATGGTTAGGTCTCTCTTTCTAATATTGCTAGTTATATGTTTCTTCATCTTTCATAATGATAACTAACCTAGTTGTAGGGTCTAAATAGAGACATAAAGAGACAAGTTACACTTCCTCAATATAATTCATACCCCAATTAGTGTTCTAGGGAGAAATGTAAGAATATACCAATAAAGGACATTACAAATTTGATATTTCTACAAACAAGTTTTTGAAACTATGAATGAAGGCATAGTGAGAATGAACAAATTTGAGATTTGTCATGAATATACATGTCCTTTCAACAAAGTTGAGAAATCTTTTCTTGGAAGGTTTCTTGGACCTTTAGGTAAGACTTAATGAAAAAGAACCCCAGATAAAGAGAAAGAAATAACACAAAGCACAAAATAGAGATTTTAAGATTCAATATCAATGACTCTAATGAGATTATCGTTGAGGTGGTAAGATCAAACATGGAAGCATCTATGATTGATCCTTCCATTGTTTGGGGGGATCTTGATCAAGCTAGTGAGAGCAAGAATTTTTAATATTTCAAAAATGTTATCGTATGAACTATATTTATGTTTTTATTATTATTTATAGGTTATGTCCAAGATTGTTTTCTTAGATGTTCATATTAGCTAAATGACTTGTTTTGATTATGTGTCAATGTGCTACATCATATGTCATAGTTCTAATCAATTTTAAATATCGATTATGTTAATTATAAAATGAGACCTTGTAGTAGTTTTAGTTATGGTCATAAATTAGTCATGTAATTGTGCTCTCCTTTTAAGTAGACTTTGACCCTGCATGGTCTTCTTTCAATTTTCTTTTTGATGTATTGTAACTCATTGTTCTATTGTACTTCAAAGGTTTCTTGACTTTCTTTAATAAATAAATAAATGTATATCAAGTCAACTCATAAAAAAATATGATCTTGAAATTTAGAAATAAATAGAAATGAAATCAATGATCTATTTGAACAATCAATAGATAGTTGTCCCATTTTGGTTAAAGTAGGAAATTGAAATCAACATTTTGAACCAAAATTTCACTTTTTGAAACCTATAGCAAATTTGAAATCAATATTTTGAACCAAATTTCCATTTTTTGAAACCTATAGCAACTAAACTATTACAAATTTGAAGTCCCAATGTGAATTATTGAACTTTGAGATTTTTTCTTATATTATAAATGTATTTTTTTAAATTAAGAAATAATTTGTGAGTATTTTTATATAATTTTTTTAATAACTTACTTTTTTTTTAATAGTTAACAATATTTTTTAAAAGATACTTTTGTATCTCATTACTTTATTTGTAGAAAGGATAAAATTATAAATTTTTAAATATAGATTCATAACACTAATATCCAGTCCATATATATTTTTCATAACTTTTTAATGTGAGATTAGGTATAATTTATATATAGATTAATTTGGTAATGCATAAATTTTTTGTATGCATCTATATCAATTATTTTTGTTGAAATAAAAATATCAATACCTATTGTACATATATTTTTCATTTTTTATCTAATATATTATTTTTCCATGTGTGTGGAAAAGGACCTCGACGATTGTTGAAAAACTTATGTTACTAGAAAATAGAAAATATATATGATAATGAAACTAAATATATACACAATTGTGCTTGTTGGAAAGCTTATTTTGTGTGTTATAACCTTGCAAATTATCTTCTTATATCCAATCCATTTACTAGTCCAACCCAAGGTTTGACACAAAAAAAATGAGAAAAAATTGAGGCCTAAAGTGGAAAGGTCACTAAGGTCTTCATTTGAAGGTATGTCATTTCTATGAAATTTAAAAATAAAACCTTTGAAGGAAGATAATCTCTTAAAATGGAAAAAAAGGAGACCTTCATTTGAATGTTCTTTTCTATTCCTTTTATGATAATTTCCATGAAAATGATAGAAAGGGACCTTTGTTCTCTATAAAATGAATAGAAAGGAATGAAGGGCCCTTTTTTCTATTATTGGAAATTCTATTTGTTCAAATATTTTTTTACATTTTACACCTTCGAATGAATGCATTTTTTGACTTACCTTTGAATGAATATGTACCTTAATTTGAAAAATACCTTTGAATGAAGGTGTTTCTTAGTCTTCACCTCCATTCAAATTAAAAATTTCATGTCCCATGTTTGAGACTCAATATTTTGGGTTTACCCATGTGTTAAAAAATGATGAAATCTAAATTAGGTTGCTTTTAGAATTCAATAGATTGATCCCAAGCATTGTGAGTTCAATCTTTCTCAATTTGACCTTCTACGTGGATTTTGTCTATGATGTGCAAATTTGAATTGGTAAGACACATTTTTTTGAAATCTATTCATCTCAATCTCAAATATTTGATAAAATTGTAAGGAACATGATGTTTACCAACACTTTAGAGGAGTTGTTGGATTGCCAAGGTCACATTTTCTAAATTAACCTTGTGAACATACCAAAATTATGACTCTAATTGTATATTGGAAGACAACATATACCAATGTAGATGGGCTATATAAATATGACACATATAATGATTTTTTTCTCTTAATAAACAAATTATAGTCTTGAAATTTATCCTTGAAGTCACTTTATGAACTAATTACACATTGAATATCTTTAAATGCCAAAATATTATAATTTATACAATTATGTGTCAACTCAACTCATAATGACTAATGAAAAGAGGTGGGGAGGTTATAAAATTAAATTTAAAATGTAAAAATAGGTTGATAAATCAAATGTAAATAACACATTGATAAAATAATATATAAATAAAAACAAAATAGTATAGATATCTTTAAAACATCAATTAAAAAAGTGCTATTTTATTTACTTAAAAAAGATTTTATTTTATTTTGGAACTATTTTATTTCCAGCATATATGTAGATATTTTTTTTTGTTAAAACACTCATCCCATACCAACACCCCTTGTTACCATTCTAGAATGTCTCTAGTATTTATCAAACCAAAAGATATACATTTAGTTTTCTTTAAAACTACTTTGTTTTATTATATCTACATTACTTAAATTATTATTTTTTATACATTTGTCTTACTATTACTTTTACTTTTAAAATATCATTTATTTACATCTACTATATATTAAAATTATTTGCAAATAAATTTAATAATGAAATAGTAAGGGAAGAGCACCAATAGTTGAGCATGTACCAATTATTGTGAGGGTTGTTGATATCTTGTTCTAAAAATTGAACAAATAAAACAACCTATTGTTTGAAACATTAAATATCAATTTTTGTTAGGAACTATACCAATAATCGTTAGAAAATGTACCAATAGTTGTTAGGAAATGTACTAATATTGTAAAAAATAACTAATCAGGTGATGCCATATCAGTTGCACAACTATTGGGGCCTCTTTTGCATGCTTATTGGTCTCACTTTTTTTTTGGGCTGTTTTGGACAACTTGGCAAAAAGCATGCTTATGTGGCACCATACTTGATGATGTGGTGCTGAAAGCTTAGTTATAAGCACAGGACTTGCCAAATAAGCTACTGTAAAAAATTGGGAGTGATTTGAAATTTCCATGTAAGATTTTGAGAAACACGAAGTTAGGGTGCTCAACTACTAATACTCTTCCCCTACATTAATCTTAAAAGTTTGTTTTTAGACAATAGGTTCTTTAGGATGGGTTTTGCCCACCAGAATTAAGTTCATCGCGCCTGATCAAAAATACTT